>NW_024532868.1:0-83718 GCF_016097555.1 Gigantopelta aegis
TCAATGAGACTGCAAAAGTACCAAATTTATAATAAGAGGTCCACTGCACTAAACAGTCACCGAAGTAAATTATTGACATCATCCACCATACTCATTTTCGGGGGTGGGGGGGAGGGGGTCAGACAGACCAAATTCATGATTTTGGTGGGTCAATTAAGAGAGCTTTCCACCACATTTAGCTGGAAATGGTCCAGTAGTTGTCAAGAAATTAGTTTAAATGCATATAGTCCATCCCATCCTCCTACAAAAATATTTTTTGTAAATAATTTTTGTTTTGTTTTGTTTGACATAAGAAGAAAATAAAAGTACTTTGTAAATAACCAAAAAAAATACCATTTTCGTGTCCAATTTAGAAAACAATTGGCTAAGAAATAAATTACTTGTACTAAATTTCATAGCATGAAAAAAAGACATTCCCTGTGCACTATAGTAAACTTCAACCCTCCTCAGGCACAAACAGGACATAACAAAAATAATTATTGGTCATGAAAGCATACAAAACATCAATACATAAATGTTAAATAATTATATGTAAAATATTTTAGCAGCTACTTCACTTCAGGCTTAGTAGTTATTAAACAAATTGCATACTGCAAGTAAAAAAAATCAAAGATTCACTGGTACATGTACCACCATTTCTTTTTATTAATTTGTATTAATACTATGAAAATATTTAAATGATCCATGGATGCAAGTGCCTCAGATATATTGACCTAACTAAGGGACAAAGAGAGATGAGATTGTCAGGCATATGATGATGATTATCACTTATAGAAAACAACAAAAACACTGACCTCTTCTAAAGGCTGGAGGGGTTACATCTCTATAGTCCGAAGGTTCAATGGTCCGAAGGTTCAATGATCCGAAGGTTAAGTAGTTCGAAGGTTTATAGACCTAACAATAATGACGAAGAATGGTAAAAGAACAGTGCCAAATGCACTAAACAAATATGAATTCTTTACAGTAATCACCAAGCATACCTCTGCGTAAAATGTTTTAGGCAACAACGTAAGATATTACCACACGAAGATATGATACATGTTGGATATCAATTTAAAGACATCTGATTGGCTTCTTAAATATCAATTCAAACCAAAGACTGTCTGAGATTAAGGCTTTGATTTCTGTTGTCAGATAACGTACTTGTAAGTCAACAGTGTATATTACGTAAACGCGAGCGCCGTATATAATTTGTCAGATGACGTACTTGTAAGTAAACGCGAGCGCCGTATATATTTTGTCAGATGACGTACTTATAAGTCAACAGTGTATATTACGTAAACGCGAGCGCCGTATATAATTTGTCAGATGACGTCTCTTATGGAAATAACTTATACAAACTTATAAGTGGAATATACTTTACTTATATGCCACTTATAAGTGGCCTATATGTTACCTATATACTGGTATAAGTGAAGTATCAGTGTGTATAAGTATAAGTGAAAAGAATGGTTAACTGATACATCACTGATACTCCACATATATTTCACCTACAAGTGGTTTATCAGTGGTATAAGTGAACTGGTATTAAGACATTTTTTGTTTGTTTCTACATGTACAAGTGAAATATAAGTGAACTATTAGTTTGGAGATAGTCTTTTTGCAAAGGAAATGATGTGTTCCAAATGAACAGGGGAAAAAACTAAGTCCAAAACATTTTCATGGTTATTTTAAAAAAATTCATAACTTCTCACAGGATTGATCAAATTCATTGGGAATAGTGGCTAAACAACCAAACATACATGTAACAGAATTTGATAGTATTTCCAATAATAATAATTTTATTAATTAATATTAATATTAATACACATGATTCTATATGATTATAATTATCCCATGCTACCTCCTCACTTAAATAGACCCTCCCCACTCAGCACCTGTCACAATAAATATCTGTAAAATTGTAGCTGCAGGGCAGGGGGGTGGGGGTGGAGGTGAGCCCCATTTCAATGTTTATTACAGTATGGATTTATTTTATCTATTAATGGTAATTTGTATTTACATATAAAAAAGTTAATTAACTAAAAAACAAAACAAAACAAAAAAAAGATCAAGAAATAAAAACCCCACAAAAAAAACAAAGACAAGAACAATGACATCAGGAATTCTAATAGAACAAGGGATTATTATGAGAGGTGCAAAATCCTGAGATTAATAGCCTTGCCATCTTAGGCAGTATGGTGCAACTTCAAAAGGACTTAATTCAGACACCACTGTGTGGGTCTTCAGCCAGTAGGAGGAAACCAAAGAAGAAAACCAAAATGGCGGCACCTGGACATTTTCTTTGTGCACATGTGTATGGTCCGTGGAACAAGTCTATCATACAGAAAAACTAATTTGGTAAGTATCTGACTACATGTAGCACCTATTTTTTTATTTCAACAGTTCATGTTTTTCATTTAAAAACAATGCATTACAATCATTGTTGGATTTTGAAAACAGACAAAATGGCGGCATTCCTTTGTATGATAAATTCTCTTTATTTATGTTATTGTTAATGCATGTGCATAGACATTTCATTTAGTGAATACAACTACACTAAAAGTTCAAACTAGTGCTGATTATAGTTATTTTGTCACACAAAGGTTTGGTGTTGTTGTTTACATTTAAATATTATAAGTAATTAGTAGTAATTAATTAAAATATACTTGTGGTTTCCCTCTCAGGCCTCTGTTACCAACAAACATGATTTTTCTTTCTTTTTTTATGTCAAGGCAAATTTTAAAGTTTTTTAATCCATATGATCAATTAATAGCTTGGAAGTATTAATAAGTTATAATTTTGATCTTTGTGACCTGTCCCTCCATTTCCGGTAATGGAGGAACATTTGTGTCATTGTACATTAAAACAGTGTGTGTGATAAAACCAACTTGAAAAGCATCATACATGTATATATATATATATATATATATATATATATATATATATATATATATATATTTTTTTTTTTTTTTTTTTTTTTTTTTTTGATTAAATGAACTAAAATTATTTATGTAATGTTCATCAACTTCTGCAATTCACAAACACTGGAAGTCTTTAGATATCACCTTACAAAGGGATTACATAGCTCCACTAATTAGGGCAATAAAATGTCTATAGGAGAATGGGAGTTGTCACCTGATCACTTTGTACCTGTCTTATCAAAAGGATGTGTATCTCTACTTCTGGCAGACTGGGAGTAATTAATTTACTTCACACAGTGCTAATTAAAAGCCCAAGGGAAATGGGGGCAGTTGTAATGACTGACATTTTAAACAGTAACATGAAAAATATTTGTTAGCTTTTGTTTGCTTAATACACATATTAATTTTTATAAGCCCAATCATTGCATGTTAATATCATTTACATTAAACTGTTCTAAAATCAGAATACCTATTGTTTGTTCAGAAAAATAAAGATGCTACAGAGAACACCAAAAGAAAAAACTAGGGTCATCATATTTTTTACAAAATGCACAATTAAAATGGATGTTTTCATTTATTCACCAGTTATGTCCAGATACATACATGTTGTAATGGTTCATGTACTGAACAAATCTGTCTGACTGATGTTTTATTAAAGTTGATCATCCAGCTTTAATATCCTCAACATGTGCATACAAATACATGAAACTTTACCATTTGGATTATGGAAACATAATCAGTTGAATCAGAGAAATTTATAAACAGTTATTTGCATGATTCTTTCTAGTAGTTTCCATTTAACTTAAGAGATTAAAAATATATGTATATACATGTATGTATTTTATTTTCTGGTTTCTTCTTAATTAAAATTAAAGTTCAACATTGAATATTTCAAAGTCTGTTTTAATACAAAAATTAGCGTTTATCCTACAGATTTGATTGAATATTTTTTTTAACTATTATTTTTAGAAGTAATATTGAAAATTTAACTGAAAGTTTGTTTTTTCCTAAAGTTTTGATTCCCCACATCTGGAACTTGGTAGGCTATGATTCTCTAACTTAAGTCTTTAAAAACTAATAGAAAGAACTAAATGTTTACATTAAACAATTGCTAATTACATAGCAGATCTATCCAGACTATATAAAATAAAAACTTTTTTTGTTTTGCAGAATCCCATCTGAATGTTGGATGACATATTTCAACATGGAACTGCAGTGTTTGAGATTAACGGTATCGCGATATCCCGGGGATACCAGCATTTAATTTTGGATGTACCAGACTTCAAGAACCCAGTATCCCACCGGGATACCATACAATGTTTTTTGTTTTTTAATGCTACGTTTTTATTTTTCGCTAAACAATGAAAGTCGTCATTTACTGGTGAAGTTATGTAACAATATTTTCGAACTTGTACCCAGTCTAATGCTATGCCATAATAATATCCCCCCCCCCCCCCCCCCCCCCCCCCCCCAACTCATACCCAGTCTAATGCTAATGCTATTGTTTTTGTTGGATGTTTTCTCCTTTGAAATTTTATTTGAGATATTGATTCCACATCTGCAGAAAATTGATACCGGTAGGTTTATCATTAATAATGTCAGAATCACTTATAAATTACTGCTAAATATTAATTTATGTTAGTATTATTCACGAATTCCGCGATTGCGGTGTTGCAATAGACCGGGAACGAGAACAGTGTCGTCCAAGTTTGTTACGATGTTATTTATGAATTTCATTTAAGTGGGATACTAAATTCTCAGGTGGGATACCAGATTTTGAAACTGGGATACTGCCCCAAATTTTTAATCTCGAACACTGCACTAAACAGGACATAACTGAAGAAAAGGGATGTGAGAGAATCCAATCTAACATTTAAAAATAAATATACATTTATATTTATAAAATATTTCTTTGCATATACTGTTCAGATATATTAGTGGGTCACTTCGGGAAGAATGAAACACCACTTTGTTAAGACTATTGTGCTTCAATTTTTATGTCTTGCTGACAGTTTACAGATAGGGTGTGAAAGTGCTGTCATACTGTACCGGTGACATAAGAACAATAACTTTTAAAAACAATTATTTGAATTAAATGGGTCATGGGAATTCCAATGGTATTCATGGATTTTGAACCTGTTGTTTCACTCTTCTTTTTTTCTTTTCTTGTTACCAGTTGGTAGCTTGACAAAACATTTGTTATCATTTGGTAGCTTGACCAAAATTGGTGTCCATTTCCATGGGTGGAGATAGGGTCAGTCGCATTAATACAGAAATTACCTGAGAATATTGAAATTTGGCCTCCAGGGACAGATTGCTGCCTAATTCATTTGTTTAAAGGAGACCGGACACCAAAAGACATGTAGTGTGTAATGGATTAAGTTAGCGTCAAAGACCACATTGCTCGCTGCGAGGCACCTGTCAGCTGCGCGTCTTAGGTTTGGGGTAAAAACAGAAGTGGGCGGGATTATGCATAGATCTGAACGAAAGCGAGGCAATACGTCATCGGTGAGAGTTACCAAGCAATACCGGTACACGTGTTGATTCTTTGGTTGTGCCTTTCAGTCGTCTTTTGTTTTTTTGTCTCCAGGTTTATCGGAAATTTAATTTACAAGATAATTAGTGTTATTATATACTGTCGACGTATTTATATGATGGTTAACTGCGCAGTGTTTAACTGCAACAGTAATAGCAATGCATCCCAAGAAATGGCCAACATCATGGTTTCGATTTAAAAAAAAACCCCGAAAGTTGTTTTAAAACATGGACGCATTATTGTCGTCGAATGGGCTTTACACCAACTAAATACAGCAGGTTATGGTACATTTACAATGTGAAAATTAAAACAAGTATGTACTTAAGATATACATTAAATAAAGGTATTGCAATTTGTTCACATACGAATATTTAAACTTCACATTTATTTACCTATAATTACCAAATTAATTTTCACCGACAGCCCATAACGACTCCATACTAATGTCTCTTGATCTAGTTGGTTTGTTAACCTCATAATAAAACACCTTCGAAACGTGAATTATTACGTCAGTTAACAATGTTTATCGTCAGTTCAGTATATTTTCATTAAAATTAAAATGTTAACACTTGTGGCAGGAACAACATATGTACTCTGGCCAGAAGGAATGATGGTTAAATAATTTTAAAGCTAGTGTCGATTATTAAAGCATAATAAAATTGTACTTTTCAATGGTTTCTGTATGTCATATTAAAAATACTCTACATCAAATAATTATTTTAATACCTATTACATGTGGATCTAACACCAGCCAGTTGGAGCTCATGTCCACCAATCAAAACCTTACTTGCAGAATCCTGCCAGTGATTTAAAAATAATTTGAAAACATTCCGAATTATCCTGAGGGTATACGACATGTTTCGTGTGAATTACGAATGCCTTAAAACCTGTTTTATTTTATAAAATAAATAATTTGTAATGTAAAACTGAAGACTGATTTATTAAAAAAATGTTTTTATATAAATAAATAAATAATTTTTATTGTAAAATTGAAGACTGATAACCCACCCTGTACGTGTTGGTATGGTTCGCTGTACTGCGGCCACTAAAATAGACTCGCCCGATATTTTTAGAATTTGTATGCTCCCAAATAACGTTATAAAAGGCGAAGTGTGATTGGTCAATATTTAAATTATTATTTACAGACGAAATGTTACCTGGACATTGGGGACTACGCAGTGTTGTTAGCAATCCGATTAAAATTAGTTCTACTGATCTAAATAAGGCATTCGTAATTCACATGAAACATATCGTATACCCTCAGGATAATTCGGAATGTTTTCAAATTATTTTTAAATCACCGACATGATTCTGCAAGTAAGGTTTTGATTGGTGGACATGAGCTCCAACTGGCTGGTGTTAGATCCACATGTAATAGTGGAGCTAATTTTAATTAGACTGTGTTACATCGTACACAATTCTTATTCTTTTTCAATAAATAAAACATCTCCAACCGTAATTTTGTGATATGATATATTTGACAAAAGGTATGTTTTATTTCTTTCATCTTTCAAAACTTCAAATTAATATTTTGTCCAGAATTATGAAAAATAAAAAAAAGTACCGACCTGTAAACAGCGTTGTCTGCTTGTTATAGGAATTTGACAGGGGTCAAGATTAGTAGACTAGTTTTTATTTTAATGTGGCGCAGCATTGTAATAATACAGCTAATTTTGAATTTAAATGACGTCAGTATTCCAATGACGTCACTTTGCATCTTCTTACAATAGCCATAAACTGGGTACATGACGTTTCCTTTTTGGAAAAATTCCAATGTAAAATTGCTATTGAATTTTTTTTCTCTTAACATTACTAATGCACCTGGATGTCTTTGAACAAAATCTTGTGATTAAAAAATTGCACCTTTTGCGAAATATGGATTTCTAGTGAGACTACGGTAAGATATGCTATATTTATTGTGTACGAAGCCAAAACAAGGGTGCGAAAAGTGACTGTCGTCGACTTTAGCAACAATGCCGTCTCCTCACGTAGAAAACGGAAAGATTTCCGCCCGCACCCCCCCCCCCCATTTGGGGTATTGAATTAGCGATCTATCAAGTGCTAGGCTCTGGATTCGAACTCCAGACCATCGGGACTTTACCGAGCACTGTATCCACTCGGCCACGCAGTGGATCAACAAGTGAGACTGCATTTTAATAGTTTTAAATCTCATAGCGTGTATTTTGACGGAATGAACCGAGTGTTTACGGAATAAAACAAACCTTTAGTCCCATAATGCCTCATTGTGTCTTCTGTGCTATATTTCTACCAAAAGCACCAATAAAAGCACCGTATTGGAGGAAATTTTACAAAGAATAGTCAAAATGTCTAATTTTTCAACAGCAAAACGTAGTGATACTGGATTACAAAATATAAATATTATGTTGCTTTTATAGAACAAAATGTTTAAAAAGGTATTGTATATAACTAACCCTAACCCTAACCCTAAACTTACACTAATTCTAACAAATATTGTTTGGGGGGTGCGGGCGGATATTATACCAACTTTTCAGCAACGAATAATTCCATGAACATCAATAAAAGAAAACACACCGATGACGACTCAGACACTGAGTGAACAATTCTTGACATTTTTCTTCGTAGTGTGCCAGTTTTATCGACGTATTATGAGCAAATTAAATATTATATTGTTCGTGAATTTTAGCTATTACACTGTCTTTAAAAGGCATTTCAAACAATATCATTAAAATTATAGGTAACTTTTCACTCGTTCTTTCTTATTTCTGTTTATTGTTTAAATAGAACTATATTCCTATGTGTAATAATTGGTGGTTCTTCGGTCCACGTAGTAACACAGCTGACCTAGATGTGTAAATTTAGAAATCCCTGTCATTAGCTAGCAGTATTACAATTTCTAAATTATTATTTGGAAAAAAAATTCCAATTTAGGGTATGTAATAAATACAAAACTACATATATGTAGTTTTGTCTGTATACTTCACTTATAAGTGAAAAATATAAGTCATTTCGGTAAGGGGTACTTGTAAGTCCACAGTGTATATTACGTAAACGCGAGCGCCGTATATAATTTGTCAGATGACGTACTTGTAAGTCCACAGTGTATATTACGTAAACGCGAGCGCCGTATATAATTTGTCAGATGACGTACTTGTAAGTCCACAGTGTATATTACGTAAACGCGAGCGCCGTACATAATTTGGCAGATGACGTACTTGTAAGTCCACAGTGTATATTAGTAAACGCGAGCGCCGTACATAATTTGTCAGATGATGTACTTGTAAGTCAACAGTGTATATTACGTAAACGCGAGCGCCGTATATAATTTGTCAGATGACGTACTTGTAAGTCAATAGTGTATATTACGTAAACGCGAGCACCGTATATAATTTGGCAGATGATGTACTTGTAAGTCAACAGTGTATATTAGTAAACGCGAGCGCCGTATATAATTTGGCAGATGACGTACTTGTAAGTCAACAGTGTATATTACGTAAACGCGAGCGCCGTATATAATTTGGCAGATGACGTACTTGTAAGTCAACAGTGTATATTAGTAAACGCGAGCGCCGTATATAATTTGTCAGATGACGTACTTGTAAGTCAACAGTGTATATTACGTAAACACGAGCGCCGTATATAATTTGGTTCGAAATATGCAGACCCCCGTTTCAGCCCGTATAAATGGACACTAAGTTTAGTGAGAGAAGCTAAAGTTTGTGATGTTTAAACATGGAAATACCGTAAAATGTTTTTATTAAAATTGTCTCGATAACCATTATTTCTCAAACGTGCGTTTTTAGAATTATGAAAAATGTATTTTGGGGTTTTACTAAAACCTGGATAACCACATCCCAGATGACAACAACCACTTTAGGTATACAAAAGTGAACATTCTAAATAATAAAATGTAATTTAAATTATCAAACATGGCTTTAATAGTGAAAATTGTGTCATAGTGTTTAAAAACTAGGGTCTGTCAGTTTAATTTCTCTTGTTGAGTGCTCACTTGAGGTCTTTGCGTCGCATGACCTCGATGGATCACATCAACTGATTGTTTTTTTCTCATTCCAACCAGTGAATCTCAACTGGTCAAGGGCCATGGTATGTGATTTCCTCTCTGAGGGAAAATGCATACAAAAAATCCCATGCTGCATTAAGAACAATGTAGCGGGTTTCCTTCGATTACCAAATGTTTCACAGAGACAAGACCTGGGATGGACATGCCTGAAACCTTAGTGCATGGTATAGGGGCATGTTAAAAAAGTTCAGAGAAAAGAAAAAGGATAATAGAATTTGCAAAAGGCTAAAATTTTGGCTACACCATTTTCTATCTTCTGATGTGAACAAACGGTTATATAGTCTAGCATGCAGACACGTCAAACATACTAATACGAAATATTCAATTAGCGTAATAGAGATCTCGCGACTGATATAGAAAAAACAATGTTATCCAGAATATGCCTACAGTGATGTTGTTTTTGACTCTTAATAGGGAAGGAAGGAAGAAAGGAAGGTAATGTTTTATATAATGACACACTCAACACATTTTATTTACGGTTATATGGCGTCTGACACACAGATATTGAGACAAGAAACCCGATGCCGCCACTTCATGGCTTACTCTTTTTGATTTGCAGCAAAGCAGTTTTTATACGCACCATCCCACAGACAGGATATTATATACCACAGCCTTTAATTGTTACACCAGTAGTGGAGCATTGGCTGGAATGAAAAATAGTCCACCGACGGGGATCGGTTGTGCATCAAAAGAGCGCTGTACCACTGAGCTACAACCCGGCCCCTTGTTAATAGGTCGACAGAAAAACATAAATAATGTGGTTTGAAAAACAAAGAAGAGGGCTGCTTGGAGAGAGCATATAGGTCCCCTTCCCACTCCCCAGGCAACGCCAATGTTGGCACGTTATGTATGGTTTGAAGCAACTCAGAAGCTAAAACGTTTTGTATTGGTCATTCATGTAGTATTCTCCGTTTATCCAAGAACATTCTACAGTGGTCACAGTTTTAACGCTTGGTGATAATGCTATTAATCTATAATTATATAAATAATATAACAAAAAGAGTGCCTCTTTTAAGAGTGGATATTTGAAAACATAAGCCACACCTGGATAGCCCAGTAGTATAATGCATGCCACACCTGGATAGCCCAGTAGTATAATACATGCCACGCCTGGATAGCCCAGTAGTATAATGCATGCCACACCTGGATAGCCCAGTAGTATAATGCATGCCACACCTGGATAGCCCAGTAGTATAATACATGCCACACCTGGATAGCCCAGTAGTATAATACATGCCACACCTGGATAGGACAGTAGTATAATACATGGGACACCTGGATAGCCCAGTAGTATAATACATGCCACACCTGGATATAGCCCACTAGTATAATACATGCCACACCTGGATAGCCCAGTAGTATAATACATGCCACACCTGGATAGCCCAGTAGTATAATACATGCCACACCTGGATAGCCCAGTAGTATAATACATGCCACACCTGGATAGCCCAGTAGTATAATACATGCCACACCTGGATAGCCCAGTAGTATAATACATGCCACACCTGGATAGCCCACTAGTATAATACATGCCACACCTGGATATAGCCCACTAGTATAATACATGCCACACCTGGATAGCCCAGTAGTATAATACATGCCACACCTGGATAGCCCAGTAGTATAATACATGCCACACCTGGATAGGACAGTAGTATAATACATGGGACACCTGGATAGCCCAGTAGTATAATACATGCCACACCTGGATATAGCCCACTAGTATAATACATGCCACACCTGGATAGCCCAGTAGTATAATACATGCCACACCTGGATAGGACAGTAGTATAATACATGCCACACCTGGATAGCCCAGTAGTATAATACATGCCACACCTGGATAGCCCACTAGTATAATACATGCCACACCTGGATATAGCCCACTAGTATAATACATGCCACACCTGGATAGCCCAGTAGTATAATACATGCCACACCTGGATAGCCCAGTAGTATAATACATGCCACACCTGGATAGGACAGTAGTATAATACATGGGACACCTGGATAGCCCAGTAGTATAATACATGCCACACCTGGATATAGCCCACTAGTATAATACATGCCACACCTGGATAGCCCAGTAGTATAATACATGCCACACCTGGATAGGACAGTAGTATAATACATGCCACACCTGGATATAGCCCAGTAGTATAATACATGGGACACCTGGATAGCCCAGTAGTATAATACATGCCACACCTGGATAGCCCAGTAGTATAATACATGCCACACCTGGATAGCCCAGTAGTATAATACATGACACACCTGGATAGCCCAGTAGTATAGCCCAGTAGTATAATACATGCCAGACCTGGATAGGTCAGTAGTATAATACATGCCACACCTGGATAGCCCAGTAGTATAATACATGCCACACCTGGATAGCCCACTAGCATAATACATGCCACACCTGGATAGCCCACTAGCATAATACATGCCACACCTGGATAGCCCACTAGTATAATACATGCCACACCTGGATAGCCCACTAGTATAATACATGCCACACCTGGATATAGCCCAGTAGTATAATACAAGCAACACCTGGATATAGCCCAGTAGTATAATACATGCCACACCTGGATAGCCCAGTAGTATAATACATGCCACACCTGGATAGCCCAGTAGTATAATACATGCCACACCTGGATAGCCCAGTAGTATAATACATGCCACACCTGGATATAGCCCACTAGTATAATACATGCCACACCTGGATAGCCCAGTAGTATAATGCATGCCACACCTGGATAGCCCAGTAGTATAATACATGCCACACCTGGATAGCCCAGTAGTATAATACATGCCACACCTGGATAGGACAGTAGTATAATACATGGGACACCTGGATAGCCCAGTAGTATAATACATGCCACACCTGGATATAGCCCACTAGTATAATACATGCCACACCTGGATAGCCCAGTAGTATAATACATGCCACACCTGGATAGGACAGTAGTATAATACATGCCACACCTGGATATAGCCCAGTAGTATAATACATGCCACACCTGGATAGCCCAGTAGTATAATACATGCCACACCTGGATAGCCCAGTAGTATAATACATGCCACACCTGGATAGCCCAGTAGTATAATACATGACACACCTGGATAGCCCAGTAGTATAGCCCAGTAGTATAATACATGCCAGACCTGGATAGGTCAGTAGTATAATACATGCCACACCTGGATAGCCCAGTAGTATAATACATGCCACACCTGGATAGGTCAGTAGTATAATACATGCCACAGCTGGATATAGCCCAGTAGTATAATACATGCCACACCTGGATAGCCCACTAGCATAATACATGCCACACCTGGATAGCCCACTAGCATAATACATGCCACACCTGGATAGCCCACTAGTATAATACATGCCACACCTGGATAGCCCACTAGTATAATACATGCCACACCTGGATATAGCCCAGTAGTATAATACAAGCAACACCTGGATATAGCCCAGTAGTATAATACATGCCACACCTGGATAGCCCAGTAGTATAATACATACCACACCTGGATAGCCCACTAGTATAACACATGCCACACCTGGATAGGACAGTAGTAAAATACATGCAACACCTGGATAGGTCAGTAGTATAATACATGCCACACCTGGATAGGACAGTAGTATAATACATGCCACACCTGGATAGCCCAGTAGTATAATACATGCCACACCTGGATATAGCCCAGTAGTATAATACATGCCACAACTGGATATAGCCCAGTAGTATAATACATGCCGGATAACCCAGTAGTATAATACATGCCACACCTGGATAGGACAGTAGTATAATACATGCCACACCTGGATATAGCCCACTAGTATAATACATGCCACACCTGGATATAGCCCAGTAGTATAATACATGCCACACCTGGATAGCCCAGTAGAATAATACATGCCACACCTGGATATAGCCCACTAGTATAATACATGCCACATCTGGATATAGCCCACTAGTATAATACATGCCACACCTGGATATAGCCCAGTAGTATAATACATGCCACACCTGGATATAGCCCACTAGTATAATACATGTCACACCTGGATATAGCCCAGTAGTATAATACATGCCACACCTGGATAGGACAGTAGTATAATACAAGCCACACCTGGATAGAGCCCACTAGTATAATACATGCCACACCTGGATAGCCCAATAGTATAATACATGCCACACCTGGATATAGCCCACTAGTATAATACAAGCCACACCTGGATAGCCCACTAGTATAATACATGCCACACCTGGATAGGACAGTAGTATAATACATGCCACACCTGGATAGCCCAGTAGTATAATACATCCCACACCTGGATAGCCCAGTAGTATAATACATGCCACACCTGGATATAGCCCACTAGTATAATACATGCCACACCTGGATAGGACTAGTATAATACATGCCACACCTGGATAGCCCACTAGTATAATACATGCCACACCTGGATAGGACAGTAGTATAATCAGACCTGTCAACCTTCCCGGATTCCGCGGGAGTCTCCCGGTATTTGATCAAATCTCCTTTCACCTGTGCGGGAGACAGTTTCTCCTGTTAAATTACATTTTCGTAAGCATAAAAAAAAATCGATCCTCTTTTGTCAAAATAACAGAAGGGAAGTAAGTCTGCCTTTTTTTCTCATTCGGAAAATGTCGACTACTTTCATTCTCTGAAAATGTAACAGGCCGCCGAATTGTCCCGACTGTTTAACTTTTGCCGAAGTGAGAATTGTGGGATAGCCTATTTATATTGTTGAAAAAGCACATGGAGTTTATAAAATGACGTGTTATTATAATGTTTGTTGTCATCGTAATGGCTACGAAGCGTGTTGCCGCTAATTCAACAGGCTGTGTATTGGCATTCAGTGTTGCCATATAAAATAAAAAAAACTATCCAATTTAGTTCTAATAACACCTCTGAATTGTAAAATGTCTTCCCAATGGATTACATAATGCAACTTTGACGAATCTGAACTGCCAGACTCCGAGTTGACAGCAATACACACGATGCATGTTAAAATCACATGTCACAGCAAGAGAACGAAAAGACCAATTAGCTGTATAAGCATACTTGTATCAGTTAATTTTGTATGTTTGTGCGGTAAAATGTTGGTTATAAGGGTACACTTCAAGAAATTATTTTTGTACAATTAAAAAATGTTGTGTTTGACATTGACATAAAGTTACTCACGGAAATGGGTATAATTCCGGTATATTTCACACGATGTCCGTAATGAGGTTTTACTTATGATTAATGAAAATACAATGTTTATTGCATCATTAAAATGATTTTAAATAAGTACCACGCCACCGTTCCTCATTATAGTAAAAACTGAATATTAATTTATAAGATTTATATAAATTTGTCTTTGGTACTTAGGTACACTAACCACAAATGATAATGTAACGCAACCTGTAAGGCTGTAAGTGTAATACCGTAAATGTACTAATTAAATTTTTTATTTCTTGTTCATGTTCTTAACATTTTTGGATAAAATATATATATTTTTTAAAATATGTATTAAATCATAATAATATTTAAACTTAAAAAAACAAAAAACAAAAACACTTTTTTTTTCTTTTTTTTTAATGCCAAGATCTAAGGTTAAGAAGTATATATGACATTATAAAGTATTCATATAACTTATTGTAATAATGGGTTTTTTTAAATCTTGCGATTTTGGGTTAAACTGTGTGAATTTAACAAATCTCCTGCTTTTTGACAAAATCTCCTGCTTTTTCAACACACACCTCCTGCTTTCTCTTGACTAAAGGTTGACAGGTCTGAGTATAATACATGCCACACCTGGATATAGCCCACTAGTATAATACATGCCACACCTGGATAGCCCAGTAGTATAATACATGCCACACCTGGATATAGCCCACTAGTATAATACATGCCACACCTGGATATAGCCCACTAGTATAATACATGCCACACCTGGATATAGCCCACTAGTATAATACATGCCACACCTGGATATAGCCCACTAGTATAATACATGCCACACCTGGATATAGCCCAGTAGTATAATACATGCCACACCTGGATATAGCCCAGTAGTATAATACATGCCACACCTGCATAGGACAGTAGTATAATGCATGCCACACCTGGATAGCCCAGTAGTATAATACATGCCACACCTGGATAGCCCACTAGTATAATACATGCCACACCTGGATAGGACAGTAGTATAATACATGCCACACCTGGATATAGCCCACTAGTATAATACATGCCACACCTGGATAGCCCAGTAGTATAATACATGCCACACCTGGATATATCCCACTAGTATAATACATGCCACACCTGGATATAGCCCACTAGTATAATACATGCCACACCTGGATAGCCCAGTAGTATAATACATGCCACACCTGGATATAGCCCACTAGTATAATACATGCCACACCTGGATATAGCCCAGTAGTATAATACATGCCACACCTGCATAGGACAGTAGTATAATGCATGCCACACCTGGATATAGCCCAGTAGTATAATACATGCCACACCTGGATAGCCCAGTAGTATAATACATGCCACACCTGGATATATCCCACTAGTATAATACATGCCACACCTGGATATAGCCCACTAGTATAATACATGCCACACCTGGATAGCCCAGTAGTATAATACATGCCACACCTGGATATAGCCCACTAGTATAATACATGCCACACCTGGATATAGCCCAGTAGTATAATACATGCCACACCTGGATAGCCCAGTAGTATAATACATGCCACACCTGGATAGGACAGTAGTATAATACATGCCACACCTGGATAGGACAGTAGTATAATACATGCCACACCTGGATAGCCCAGTAGTATAATACATGCCACACCTGGATAGGACAGTAGTATAATACATGCCACACCGGGATAGCCCAGTAGTATAATACATGCCACACAATTGGATATCCCACTAGTATAATACATGCCACACCTGGATAGCCCACTAGTATAATACATGCCACACCTGGATAGGACAGTAGTATAATACATGTCGGATAGCCCAGTAGTATAATACAAGCCACACCTGGATAGGACAGTAGTATAATACATGTCGGATAGCCCAGTAGTATAATACAAGCCACACCTGGATAGGACAGTAGTATAATACATGCCAAACCTGGATATCCCACTAGTATAATACATGCCACACCTGGATAGCCCACTAGTATAATACATGCCACACCTGGATAGCCCACTAGTATAATACATGAGACATCTGGATATAGCCCACTAGTATAATACATGCCACACCTGGATAGCCCACTAGCATAATACATGCCACACCTGGACATAGCCCAGTAGTATAATACATGCCACACCTGGATAGGACAGTAGTATAATACAAGCCACACCTGGATAGGTCAGTAGTATAATACATGCCGGATAGGATATAGCCCACTAGTATAATACATGCCACACCTGGATATAGGTCAGTAGTATACTACATGCCACACCTGGATAGGTCAGTAGTATAATACATGCCACACCTGGATATAGCCCAGTAGTATAATACATGCCACACCTGGATAGCCCAGTAGTATAATACATGCCACACCTGGATAGGACAGTAGTATAATACATGCCACACCTGGATATAGCCCAGTAGTATAATACATGCCACACCTGGATTGGTCAGTAGTATAATACATGCCACACCTGGATAGGACAGTAGTATAATACATGCCACACCTGGATATAGCCCAGTAGTATAATACATGCCACACCTGGATTGGTCAGTAGTATAATACATGCCACACCTGGATAGGTCAGTAGTATAATACATGCCACACCTGGATAGGACAGTAGTATAATACATGCCACACCTGGATATAGCCCAGTAGTATAATACATGCCACACCTGGATATAGCCCAGTAGTATAATACATGCCACACCTGGATAGGACAGTAGTATAATACATGCCACACCTGGATATAGCCCAGTAGTATAATACATGCCACACCTGGATAGGACAGTAGTATAATACATGCCACACCTGGATAGGACAGTAGTATAATACATGCCACACCTGGATAGGTCAGTAGTATAATACATGCCACACCTGGATAGGACAGTAGTATAATACATGCCACACCTGGATAGGTCAGTAGTATAATACATGCCACACCTGGATAGGACAGTAGTATAATACATGCCACACCTGGATATAGCCCAGTAGTATAATACATGCCACACCTGGATAGCCCAGTAGTATAATACATGCCACACCTGGATAGCCCAGTAGTATAATACATGAATTAACAAAAAGGAAATGTTACAATGTCGAATACTAATGCAAACTAGCGGACCCTACACTACACTTTTATTACACTCATCCTTCACTATCAAAGGATATTGTCAAAAACCAAATGGCCACATCGGCAACCAATCAAATAGTTTGCAAACATTAGTGAAACGCTTGCCGTTGAACTTTGGATTAGGAATTTACATATATTTCCGAACATGCTCAACTGAGTGAGATTCAGATACTTTAGTAATAATGGTGTAGTTACTGTTTTAATATTTACTTTTAATCTGTTTTCAGTTCACAGTATATATATATATATATATATATATATATATATATATATATATATATATATATATATATATATATATATATATATATATATATCTAGATAGATAAATACATGTATATATACTGAGTCAATTAAAAATATCACAATCTAAAATTTGAGTATCCAAACAAAAATACATGCTTGCGGCTAGGTTGTTGCAAGGTAGTTACAAGGTTGTTACAAGGTAGTACAAGCAATGCAAGCTATTTGCAAGCCAACATTTAGCTCGCGTAAGGTAGTCAGTATTTTTGCAAGCTTGCCGCATGCATGTTTTCATTTGTGAAAGCATGCGCAAGCTTGCTGCATGCATATCTTCAACTGTGCAAGCTTCCCGCAAGCATGTTTTCATTTTTGCTAGCTTGCTGCAAGCATATCTTCAACTGTGCAAGCTTCCCGCAAGCATGTTTTCATTTTTGCTAGCTTGCTGCAAGCATATCTTCAACTGTGCAAGCTTCCCGCAAGCATGTTTTCATTTTGCAAGCTTGCTGCATGCATATCTTCAACTGTGCAAGCTTCCCGCAAGCATGTTTTCATTTTTGCAAGCTTGCTGCATGTATATCTTCAACTGTGAAAGCATGTCTACCCAAACAAAAATGCATGCTTGCGGCTAGGTTGTTGCAAGGTTGTTACAAGGTAGTACAAGCAATGCAAGCTATTTGCAAGCTAACATTTAGCTCGCGTAAGGTAGTCAGTATTTTGCAAGCTTGCCGCATGCACGTTTTCATTTGTGAAAGCATGCGCAAGCTTGCTGCATGCATATCTTCAACTGTGCAAGCTTCCCGCAAGCATGTTTTCATTTTTGCTAGCTTGCTGCAAGCATATCTTCAACTGTGCAAGCTTCCCGCAAGCATGTTTTCATTTTGCAAGCTTGCACAAGCTTGCTGCATGCATATCTTCAACTGTGCAAGCTTCCCGCAAGCATGTTTTCATTTTTGTAAGCTTGCTGCATGTATATCTTCAACTGTGAAAGCATGTCTACACTTATGGAAAAAAAGCAAAGTCCAAATCATTTTCATGGTTATTTTTTTTTAATTCATTACTTCTCATATGATTTATCAAATTCAGTGGGAACAGTGGCTAAACAACCAAACATACATGTTACAGATTTAGATAGTATTTACAGTAATAATTAAAACAAAATTAATATTAATACATAGGAATGATAATGCAATATGGTTAAAACAGAATCATCTTGTAATAATTGGATTTTCAATTGGCCCCAAAAAGAATAACATATGCATGGCCATGAGAGGATGACATGGGCCATGTTTGGTTGAAATTAGCCTGGTGGAATTTGAGAAGATGTTGAAAATGTCTCAGCCAATCAGAGGCCAGGGTGGCCATCTTGGATTTTGAATCAGCCACAAAAATAACAACACTTAGTAAGTCATGAGAGAATCATTTGGACTGTTTGATTGAAACCTGCCTGGTGGACCTTGAAAAGAAGCAAAAAAATGTCTCTGTCAATCAGAGGCCAGGGCAGCTATCTTGATTTTAAATCTGCCAGAAAAACAACAAACTTGGTCAGGGCCATGAGAGGATCATTAGGAATACATATGGTTTAGATTTGCATTGTGGAACTTGAGTAAAAGTTAAAAATGTCTCAGTTATTCAGAGGCCAGGGCGGCCATCTTGGAAATTTTATTGGCCTGATAAATAACAACACTTGGTCAGGTCTATAAGAGGATCATTTGGACCAAGTTTGGTTGAATCCTGCTTGGTGGAACAGGAGAAAAAAGAAAACGAGAAGAAACAAACAAATGACTTTACACCACAGTGTGGATCTCCAGATAGTGGAGGAATTAAACATAAAACAAGAAGAAGAAGAATATAGGACCAGGAGCTTTTTAGCATATTAGTTTAGTCAAGACTATCCCACATAAATGGAACATGTTTATCAGACAGGTAAACTAATTTTGTAGCCCAAGTATCTGACAACATGTAGCACCTATTTTTTTGTTTTAACTGTTCATGTTTTTCACTTTAAAACCATTGTTGTTTTTTTAAAGAATTATACAAGATGCAAGATGGCTGCCACTGATGCAAGCTTGTAGGTAGATCGTCGCAAGCTTGCAGGAAGCTTGTTGCAAGCGTGCGGGAAGCTCGTCGCAAGCGTGCGGGTAGCTCGTCGCAAGCTTGCGGGAAGCTCGTCGCAAGCATGCGGGAAGCTTGCAGCAAGGTTGTAAAAAGGTTCCAAATACTAGTTTAAACTGAACAAGCTTGCAGGAAGCTCGTCGCAAGCTTGCGGCAAGGTTGCAACAAGCTTCCCGCAAGCTTGTCGCAAGCTTGCAGGAAGCTTGTCGCAAGCTTGCAGGAAGCTTGTCGCAAGCTTGCAGGAAGCTTGTCGCAAGCTTGCGGCAAGGTTGTAAAAAGGTTCCAAATACTAGCTTAAACTGAATAAGCTTGCGGGAAGCTCGTCGCAAGCTTGTGGCAAGGTTGCAACAAGCTTCCCGCAAGCTCGTCGCAAGCTTGCAACAAGCTTGCGGGAAGCTCGTCACAAGCTTGCGGCAAGGTTGTAAAAAGGTTCCAAATACTAGCTTAAACTGAATAAGCTTGCAGGAAGCTCATCGCAAGCATGCAACAAGCTTGCAGCAAGGTTGCAAGAAGCTCGTCGCAAGGTTGCACGAAGCTTGTTGCAAGGTTGCAAGAAGCTCGTCGCAAGCTTGCGGCAAGGTTGTAAAAAGGTTCCAAATACTAGCTCGAAACACGGTAGTTACTACCTTGCCGCAAGGTTGTTACCAGCTATTTATTAAGCTTGCAATATTTGTTACACTTGTGGAGAAAAAGCTAAGTCCAAATCATTTTCATGGTTATTTGTTTTTTAATTCATAACGTCTCATATGATTTATCAAATTCAGTGGGAACAGTGGCTAAACAACCAAACATACATGTAACAGATTTAGATAGTATTTACAATAATAATTAAAACAAAATTAATATTAATACATATGAATGATAATACAATATGGTTAAAACAGAATCATCTTGTAATGATTGGATTTTCAATTGGCCCCAAAAATAATAACATATGCATGGCCATGAGAGGATGACATGGGCCATGTTTGGTTTAAATTAGCCTGGTGAAATTTGAGAAGATGTTGAAAATGTCTGAGCCAATCAGAGGCCAGGGTGGCCATCTTGGAGTTTGAATCAGCCACAAAAATAACAACACTTAGTAAGTCATGAGAGAATAATTTGGACTAAGTTTGATTGAAACCTGCCTGGTGGACCTTGAGAAGAAGCAAAAAAATGTCTTTGTCAATCAGAGGCCAGGGCAGCTATCTCGATTTTAAATCTGCCCGAAAAATAACAAACTTGGTCAGGGCCTTGAGAGGATCATTAGGAATACATATTCAGAGGCCAGGGCGGCCATTTTGGAATTTTTATTGGCCTGAAAAATAACAACACTTGGTCAGGTCTATAAGAGGATCATTTGGACCAAGTTTGGTTGAATCCTGCTTGATGGAACAGGAGAAAAAGGAAAACAAGAAAAAACAAACAAATGACTTTACACCAGTGTGGATCTCCAGATAGTGGAGGAATATAACCTAAAACAAGAAGAAGAAGAAGAATATAGGACCAGGAGCTTTTTAGCATATAAGTTTAGTCAAGACTATCCCACATACATGGAACATGTCTATCAGACAGGTAAACTAATTTTGTAGCCTAAGTATCTGACAACATGTAGCACCTATTTTTTTTTTAAAGAATTATACAAGATGCAAGATGACTGCCACTGATGATGGCGCAAGCTTGCAAGCTTGTAAGTAGATCGTCGCAAGCTTGCAGGAAGCTCGTCGCAAGCTTGCAGAAAGCTTCTTGCAAGCTTGCGGGAAGCTCGTCGCAAGCGTGCGGGTAGCTCGTCACAAGCTTGCAGGAAGCTCGTCGCAAGGTTGCAGCAAGGTTGTAAAAAGGTTCCAAATACTAGCTTAAACTGAACAAGCTTGCGGGAAGCTCTTCGCAAGCTTGCGGGAAGCTAGTCGCAAGCGTGCGGGAAGCTTGTCGCAAGGTTGTAAAAAGGTTCCAAATACTAGCTCGAAACGCGGTAGTTACTACCGTGTAAAATATGCTTGTACAACCTTGTCGCAACGTAGTTACCAGCTATTTATTAAGCTTGCAATTTTTATTTGGGAAAAATTAAAGCACCATTGAGGCAAAAGTGGTTTTGCATGTGTTACTGGTCACGTGACTACAATAGCACACATGTGTTCATTGTTACTTGCTCACAGTAGTCTTACACAATGAAAAAACACATTAAAAATATATTTGTTATGACCTGTTTCGATGCCACGCCTCACAAATGTGCAGTGTGAACGTGCCGTCAGCATGTTGCACTAGAGAACGTCAGTAGCCGACGCTGCAAGGGCGTTGGGTTGCAGTTGACAGCAATTTATGATCTGCGGACACGAGTACCACAGCTGATCGCCCCCGACCAGGTAGACCACGTGTGACGTCATAGGCAGATGACCGTCATATTGTATTACGTCACCTCCTCAACCGTTTCATGACAGCTACAGCAACCAGAAATGAACTTTTCAGACGACGGGTGTCCGTGCAAACAATCTTAAATCAGCTGCGAACCGCTCACCTCCACGCACGGAGCCCATATGTTGGACCCATTTTGACCCAATTTCATCAATGTCAATGTCAACTGTGGACACAATGCCACTTGAGTTGGACTCAGAGGAAATGGAATAGAGTCGTGTTTAGTGATGAATCAAGATTCACACTGCGATTTGCCAATGGCAGGCAGAGGATTTGGAGACGACGTGGTGAACATCATGCTCAGTGTTGTGTCAGTGAAGTTGACAGATTCAGAGGCGGAAGTGTAAAGGTTTGGGATGCTTTCTGTGGAAATGGACGTTCTCGAATTCTTGTCATCCGTGGCAACCTCAACGTTGCTGCATACTGCGACCAGGTGCTGGCCCAGGAACTTGTGCCCTTCATGGCAGCTCATGGTCCAGGCCTGATCTTTCAGCATGGCAACACTAGACCTCACACATTTATCTTGACAAGGGATTATCTGAGGAACGCGGGCATCATGGATTGGCCTTCAAGGTCGCCCGACCTAAATCCCATCGAGCACGTCTGGGATGTGCTGGGAAGACGCCTGCACACTATCAGGAACCCTCTACAGACTTTGCAGGAACTTCATGCCTCATTAGTGGAACAATGGCGCCGTATCCCTAAGGCAGTCATTACATGCATCAGGCAGTCAATGAGGAAGCGTTGCCTTGCAATTGTGGGTACACATGGAGGTCATACACACTACTGAACCTGTGATTTTATCAGACGACCCCACTTATGAATTACCATTTTGACAGTTTCTGGTTTTGACGAATGCTGTGGGTGCATCGAACAGATTTTTGACTCAACATTTATTCCTATTCTTTCTTTGGACGTCATACAATAAAAAAATACTTTATTTAATACGTTCTTCTGTCATATTTGCTTATTAGCCAAGATGAAACGGTTGTGAAGTTTTTAATTTGACTCAGTATATATATATATATATATATATGGGCCATTCCACAGAAAAGGGGGAAAATTCAGATTTAGATTTTCTTAAAAATGAAACAACAGTAATCTATTTTTATTTGCAGCACTGTATTCAATATATACCACCATATCAATTTAAAAAGATGCCATTAGTAATAAACATAATTGTGCATAACTATTATTTTAATCAATACATTACCACAACATTTTCTGCACTAGCTCTGGCATTCGCCAAATTCACCAATTGCAAATTTCAAAAACAACTGGCAAATTTTATTTTAATTTGGTGAAATAATTTTATATAATAATTTATATTTTGATACAAAATAACTGGGTTTTTGCTCTCTATTTGAAGTTTAATAGATAATTTGGCGAAACTGTTCTGCTGACCCAGAGCTAACCCTGCACATCATAACACACGACCCTTAAAAATATTTATATATCAGTACAGAGCACATCATAACACACGACCCTTAAAAATATCTATATATCAGTACAGAGCACATCACAACACACGACCCTTAAAAATATCTATATATCAGTACAGAGCACATCACAACACACGACCCTTAAAAATATCTATATATCAGTACAGAGCACATCACAACACACGACCCTTAAAAATATCTATATATCAGTACAGAGCACATCACAACACACGACCCTTAAAAATATCTATATATCAGTACAGAGCACATCACAACACACGACCCTTAAAAATATCTATATATCAGTACAGAGCACATCACAACACACCACCCTTAAAAATATCTATATATCAGTACAGAGCACATCACAACACACGACCCTTAAAAATATTTATATATCAGTACACATCTCGGACTTCTGACTGCATGTCCTAGTTCCACATAAAGTTACTCCTAATTTTAGTATATATAGTAATTAACTGGTACACTGATAGTAGTTAAAATCAAACGTACCTGTGTTTAATAAAATAACTGAAAATAAGTATGTGTCCATTTGAATGTTTACAGCATATTAGGAAGAATTAAGATTCTCAAAACTTTAATAATACCTAAAATCACATATTTATTAATATCATTACCAAATCCAACAAAATACATTATAGAAGATATAAATAAAATGTTTTTCAAATTTATTTGGCTAAATAAACCCGAAACAATTAAAGGTAGGGTCAACTCAAACAAGAGCCTTATGTGTTGGAAAGATGCATACCCGGACCACCAACACATAATAGTCGGGTTGCCAGATGCCAAAATTTGACCTAACCTTGAACTAGGGTACATACAATGTTTTATGGTGGTTTTATGTCATTTAGGGTATCCTGAATCGGAAACTGCATGATGACACTTTGTCATCATTGAGCAATTTTTTTTACGGCCATTTTAAAAACACCTCCTTCAGGCTAAAAAATTGCCGTTTTTTAGTTAGGACTACTGTGTCATGCTATAATGTCCTATAGATACACAGTTATTACAAGACCTCTACCTATTTAGATACCTTTTACAAACATTATATAATAAATACAATATATATGGCAACATGTAAGTGGAGTTTACTGGTGGCCATCTTGGTTTTCAAACTGACCGCCATTGCAAATTTAGTTGTTCAATACTACCACACCCAGGCAAACCTAAACTTTGTTTTAAAGTGGTATAAAGGTAGTTAGACATGATTCCATGATCACTACATATTAAAGGATATTTGTAACCTGTATGTTATATATTAAAACTATTGTAATATAACAAGTGTATTTATTGATTATATGTCCAAGAACCACTTGAAACGGCATCTTTCAAAAGAAATGTTACCCCCAAAAAATATATCTTATAAAAATTTGACAAGTAACTATATAAAATCATCTGCATCACATGTATGATATATAATTTTGTTACATATGTAAATGCAGGCATGTTAAAATAGACTGGTAGCTGTCAAATTTGATTGGCTAATATAACGTTTACGCGGTCACATTTTGCACATTAAACACGGTACAGATGAAATAACATATTTACGATAGTGCTTAGAAAGGGAAGTCTTAATCTAAATCCAGTCAATATTTTTATAAAATACGTATGTGGTTCCTTGCTTTAAATATCATTCTATGCACATCTTTGTGCTCATTCAGATTTTCCTTTGTTTATGGAAGCTATAGCGCATGTACTAATGCATGCTAAAGAAACTGGCAGTCTTACTACAGATGGTGTTGAAACCATACGCTGTAGACAAAACACTTTACAGTGATTCATGCTTGAATACACTCACGACTATTGTAACTTCTTTTGGAAACAGTTTTGTTAAGAGATACCATATTTAATATGCTAATAGCAGATTCGTAATTGTCACATCACACACTTTTAAATGTTTATACTACTTTTATATATTAGTAGATTATCGCATATTTTTGTCAGATGTTATGGGAAAAGGTTTTATTTTGAATGCGAAGTATTTTAAAAATAATCACCAAATTTTAATTAGCAGCTTTCTTCTTTGGAACATAATTTTTACTGTAAAGAGTGATATGCATGTACAATGTCATTACTGTTCTTCATCAGTGTAATTTTCATCATGCATAGTATTTAGGATTTATTTACAAATGTCCAGTGCAATACATTGTCAGAAAATGGTGCAAGATAACCCTTGACATGAACAGTTATTCATGAGCAGGCATTTTAGCAAGCAGTCACATACCATTACTTTTATAAGCTTTGGTAGAGCACACACCAGTACAGTGATTGGGTATGTCGTTCATAATGTCCCACCCACAGTCATATATATTTATATTGTCAGCTTTCCACATCATGGTTTTAACTTGTTTGATGTGCTCAGTTAATGCAAGATCAGTAGGACGTTTGATTAGGGGAATGTCTCTTTTACTTGTAAATATAGTGTGCTTCAAGTGGTTCATGGACGAATGTCTACAAATATATGGCATAGGACATGCAACAAGCCTCAAACCATACATGATGAAAATGACTGGTGAAAAACAGTAATGCCATCATACATGAATATCACATTTCACTGTAAATTATGTATCAAAATAGGAGGCAGCCAATTCAAAGTAGGTTGTTATTGTAAACTTTTTTTCCAAGAAAATTGGTTCCAGTGATCCACATAACCAGTATGAAGATTGACAGAGTGTATATAACATGATTGATGATTACGAATCTTCCATCAGCATATAAAAGACGATAACAGTATTTCTGCACAAATTCCAACAGAGGTTACGAAAGTTGCGAGGGTATACAGCCATACCCTAAAAACCTTTATACAGCTTCCTTAAATGATAGGACCTCTGAATCACCTCAGGAATGTGTACAGAACGATATTTCAAGCAATGAACCATAAGTATTTTTTGAATATTTCTCAGATTATTTAGAGGAAAACGTCCCAATTGTTAACAAAGTTATTTAATCTGTACCATATTCAAGATGCATAACATAACCATGCAATGCAAACGGTTGTAGACCAGATAACCAAGATATACAATTCTTTTAAAAGTATAGCCTGTTATATAATACGATATTTTTAATATATGACATATCAAAATTGGTAACATTTTGGGTGCTGGTTCTAAAGTTTATTAAAGGGACTGACCTGTGTTTTCAGACCCAGCAAGACTTCTGTTTGTTCCCATAAGCGCACGTGTCAGGGGGCAGGGGCAACTGCCCACCTTGTGCTGGAGAAAATCAGTAAAATTCGGGCAAAAACAATAGAGATATTCGGGCAGAATGAGCTAGCCTGAAATGTGTTCACCATGTATTTACATCATTTTAACCACAATATTACTTGTAATCTGTTTGGCAGTAATGCTAATATAAATAAACGTTGGTATCCAGATTCGTGCATTTTTATTTAATTTGGGCAAATATCAGCCTGTCCCACTAACAAAATAAACACACAAACTGCTTTTTCAGGTCTTTAAAACACTATCTTACCTTAAAATGTTTTACATATAAAGCATTATACTAATAAATACATTTGGAATGACCTTTGGTCGCAATGTTTTAAAATTTCGTTTGGCTGTTGAAAAATATAAATATTTACCTTCAACATTATTTTAGACAAAAATCGATATTAAGATACAAAACATTACAATGTCCAGAAATACATGGAATATTCTAAGCAAGAAAACATAAATTTTAATTTTAATAATACATTCATATTTTATTTGACGAAAACGTTGATACGGCTACAAACTGAGGATAGTCCAATCCCTTTAATATAAGTATAGAATATTAGTCTGGCACAAATGCACGGAAATACTATATTATAAACATTAGTTAAAATAAAATCAATATTTAATTTCAGAAATTATGCCAAAATATCATGTTCCTTGCAATATCATGTTCTGTTATTTTAAACTTTCTTCTGTGAAAATCCTCCACCCAAAATGTTACCATTTTTATTTTGACCAATACAGATTACAAAAGAGTCTTGCTTATGTAGTGAAAGCATGCCCACCTACCTGTATATAACTTGAAACAATTGTTTTAGTTGCCTGGGTGTGGTAATAATGTAAAAACAAATGTTTAAATGGTGGCCATTTTGAAAACCAAGATGGCCGTCAGCAAACGCCCCTGAAATATTGCTATTGTGTTGTTGTTGTTTTGTATTATTCTTTAGTGTTTGTAAAAGGTATCCAAATAGGTATGGGTCTTCTAATAACCTTGTACAAATCAAACATTATAACATAATGCAATGGGCCGAACAGAAAAAAAACAGTAATTTTTTAGCATGGGGTGGTACTTTTAAAATGACCGGCAAAAAAATTGCTCAATGATGACAAAGTGTCATCATGCAGTTTCTGAATCAGGAGACCCTAAATTATATAAAACCATCATAAAACATCGTACAGTGTATGTACCCTAGTTCAAGGTATAACCCTTATTCTGCCCGACCATGACACCTTAACAAATGAAAAACGCGTAATTTTAGAGTTAATAAAAAAACATGATTATTCCTGCTAACATTGGGCAGCCATTTTGTTTCATTTTTGTGACGTCCGGTGGTATAGCTTGGGGTGAAGTAACGTCAGCTCCGTCCATCTTCTCTGTGCACAGTGTAAACAAACGCTCTAATTTACGACAAGGCTCTTCGCTTTCATCAACCTGACTTGTAAAACAACATTAATGACTTGGTAGTATAATAAACTATTTAACTAAATATATCTCAATTTGCATCAATAGAATGAAATGGAGTTATTGTATTTTTCTTCTTTTTTTAAATCCAAAGAAAAAAATACCTATTATTAGGCCTATTGGTAGGGTACGTTTGAGCAAAAATGACCACTCACAATACCCAAGTGATACTGTTCTTTTCTTTGGAACAACGTAGTTGGTCAGTTTTGTGATTTTAGATGGGAAAGTCTACTTAATCAAGGGTTTTACAGAATTACTTACAGTAATAAAGTGATAATGTCCATTATGATTTGAGGGGCGTCCGCGTGCATGGCTATCGGACAATACCTTGTGATCTTAATAAAAGAGGCACGTCTTTTAGTGTGTCTAGACACAGTGTCTGGGCGACCGTCTAAATATACACCTGCCAATCAGTAACCACAGGTACAGGCCACGGAAAGAAAAGACCAATTAACCAAGAAAACACTTCGATTATTATTTCAGTACTTGGGTTAATTTATGTACAAAACATAATACAGTTATTTCAACACTTTGACAATGGTGGTTTATTTTGTATTGAAAAATAATATATAATTGTTGTTGGCTTACTGGGATGGCTATTATTACAGAACATTATGATGCATCCGCAAAAATCAGGTATGTTTTGTTTCTTCAGTTTGAAGACTAATTCCTGACGTGACACGTTAGGTATTATGTAACCACTAGCTCGCCAGAGGGCATATTCACTGGGATGGAACAAAATGGCTGCGCCTGTTATATATAATAGCCGTCACATTTAACCGTTTTATTAATTAACTATACGATTATACTTGTTGATATTAAGCAATAATGTGCATTACATGTATATATCGTTGAATATGCATACCAGGCCAAATGTCTTAATTGTCCCCTCCTTTAAGCGAGATATATTAACACAAGATTGCAAATATCGGATCAGGGGGGCAACGCTATTTTTCCTATTTATATCACAAAAATGGTCATGTAATGGTACTTAAAGGAAACATGACACGAGACCATATTATAGCTCATTTTAAAAGCAAAATGATATAAAAATAATATACAAATAACTTTATAACAATAAAATACGTGTAGTTAACTTAAAATGAAGAAATTACGCTAATCAGTATCAAAGTACGATTTATTCGTGAGCGTTCGGAAAAAAAGGGAAGTGACGTCAGAGCCGCTGTACTCTTCCATTGTTGTTAACTGTTTATATATGGAGTAAGGGGCTTACGATCTTTTCAGTCCAACAGTGCCGTTCTGCGCGGCCTTTGGGTGTAAAAATAAACAGTTTAAACGATCGGGATTGTCTTTTTATGGTTTCCCAAAGGATTGTATCCGAAGAAAGACGCGTGTATTTTATAGCAAAAGAAAAGATTGGACACCAACACCGCATAGTACTTTGGTGTCAGCCTATTTACAGCCCGGAGCCCGAATGTTACCCGGAGACAAAAACAGTACTCGGTTGCGAATGCCGAGGTGTACATTGTACATATTTGGCACAAAGATACACCTCAGCATGATGTATTTATATATGTTAAAACAAAAATGTAGAAATTTTTATATTTTTTTTTTTTGGAAAAAAATAGATTTTTCATGTTAGGGCTGTAGGCCTACATAACAAAATCTGTATTCACCGTCCGAAGAAGGAAACGTCAATAAGTAATTAAATATGGCATATACAAACATGGCATTTGGCATGAGGATACATCTCAGTACGATGTATTTAAATATGTTTTTAAAAAAACGTGTAGAAAACAATAATAATTTTAAATAATGTTTTTAATCTTCGGGCGGAATACATCACAAAAACGTTCCTCATCGCCCGAAGCCCCAAAGCAACACAAAGTTCAATACAAAATAAACCACTACTGTCGGTGTCGAAATAACTATTATGTTTCATCCACGGGCTGACTTGAGAATCGGAGAGTTGTTTTAGTTAATTGGTCCTTTCTTTCCGTGGCCTGCACATGTGATTCCTGATTGGCAGGTGTATATTGCAGGGTATCGACCAGGTAAGTGATTACCATGGTCTAGACATACGTACAAATACGTGCCAGTTTTTTTAAGATCACAGGGTATTGTGGCGTAACCTGTCGCGACTATAGTACAATGTTAATGGACATTATCAGCCGCCCTAGCATGCTGCTTCATTACTGTAAATAATGCTGTAAAACCCTTGATTAAGTAGACTTTCCCATCTAAAATTACAAAACTGACCAATTACGTAGTACCAAAGAAAAGAAAATTATCACTTGGGTATCATGAGTGGTCGTTTTTACTCTAACGCACCCTACCAATAGGCCTAATAATATGCTACTTTTTTTTATGAGAGAAAAATACTATAACCCCATTTCGTTCTATTGATGCAAATAGAAATATATTTAGTTTAAAAGTTGATTATACTCTCAAGTCATTTATGTTGTTTTACAAGTCAGGTTAATGAAAGTGAAGCGCCTTGTCGTAAATTAGAGCGTTTGTTTACACTGTGCATACAGATTTCATTATGTACAGCCCGAACAAAAAAATGCGATATTTTCTAAAAAAAAAAAAAAAAAAATGTTTGTCCTACATTTATATTTTTTACATATTTAAATACATCATATCGAGGTGTATCTTTATGCTAAATATGAACAGTATACACCTCGGCATTAGCATCCGAGTTTTGGTTTTGTCTCCGGGTTACTTTCGGGCTCCGGGCTGTAAATTGGTCGACCGATCTGGTCTGGCACCATCGGTTTCTCCACCCTCCGACTCGCTATCCGTTTTTTCTTCAGTATCACTGTTGTAAGTAAATGTGTGTCTTTCTTCATTTACTAACAGCTCATATTGATACGGCAAAACGTTTTGCGAACGAACACTCATTGTTTTGGTAAGCTGTGCAAGTCTTAGATTCTTTATGAGTGGTACGGACTAATGCTTTTAAGTGTAAGGCTTCAGATCAAGCGACGCGTCTCTGACGTCACGGACCTCGTGATTGCCCTGCTCATTAAAGATCGGCAATTTCCGCTAAGAGCTCGTATCTGGGGGGTTTTTATGGAGATATTTTAAGTAATTAATTTTTTTTAATTTTTTTGTTTAGGTGATTCAATTTATAATTAATTGTACATGGTTGGTGCCAAATATGGGTTACGTGACATGTTTCCTTTAACAACAAATTTATGAAGTGTGTTAAATCACTGTGTTAAGACCCCGGTTGGCGTATTTGATTTCCTTCTGACAAATTTGGCAATAGGCTTTTCCACTTGCCGACAGTTTCTCAAAAACGCTTTCTAACTGAACATCGTCCGCCTGTTTCTCTAGCCATTCCCATCGCCAGGGATTTTTTATGTTTACGTCATGTTTTAATTTATCTGATTTCTTCACGATATATCTTTGCGCCGTGTTGCCATTGCCGCTTCACAAAATGTGGGTAATTGTCTAACGCTATACACGGTTGGCGAAAACGAACCAATGAAATGTCGCCTAACAACAGAAAACCTCGGCAAACCTCGTTACTGTTCGGTGCGGGAAGGGAGATAAGTCGAATGACTTCCGTGTTGATTAAAAGACGGAAATACCGGTAAAAAGCTTAAAAGTCGGACAAAACCGTTAAATTTATATTTTTATTTATTCGCGGAAAAAAATATAAAAATGCGGAATTTGGGTCATGAAAACGCGGAATTCCGCGAAAACTCGGAAATCTCACATCACTGAAATGCAGAAGAGGGGAAAATCGCAACTTTTTGAAATAATCAGAATTAGAGGTAAGAGACCGAGAAGAATTGCACCCATGAACATGATTAAGTTTGAGGAGTAATGATTTCTAAATTCAATATCTTAAGGGTTAATGTTTTGTGTTTTCAAAACAAATATTCTAATTTAACTAATATGATGGTTGTTCTCAAAGATGGAAGGAATGGGTCATTGCAGTCTTACACAAGCAAAAGAAACACCATGAACACAACATTTGTCGATTTCTTATGTATTATCAGGGGTTCAAAAAAATTACTTGCCACAGGGCAAGTGCCAATTAGATATTCATTTGCCCCATATATTTTTCCACTTGCCCATACTTCTTAAGGTAACCAATTGTGTTACTCCTATTTAATTTAATACAGTGCTTAATAATGTAATAATACTTAAAGTAATTGGTTTGATTGCACAAATAAAGAATTTGCCAATAGGTTACAACACTTACTCAGAAAGTACTAAATGTATATGTCTGTTCAGTAGTATCCACTGTCTTCTCTATTTGTTGATTTAAACTTTATTTTTTAAATAGTGTCCATTTGTTGATTTAAATTTTTTTATTTGTTTGGTAGTGTCCACTTGTTCATCTAAATATAATTATTGTGTCGATGTATGTCTTAGTGGCCGTGGATGTGGCGAGAACCCTTTCCACTTGTGGGCCATTCTTTTATGGCTGGCATTGGTTGAAAAATGTTTATGGATTTTGGCCCATGGGTCATTATTGTGAGTATATTATTTAACATTCTCTGCCCCAAAACACTTCTCTGGGATGTTTTTACCCTATTCATAGCTGAGAAAAGTTTCTCACAAACAGCCATGGCTGAGCTCAAAGTAAACATGAGCTCTGTTAATGTTTTTAAATAGTGCATGATTGGTAAACAAAAGGAGGGGAGGGCAGTAGTTGCAAAACAAGGCATCGTGCGTCGCATGCGACGTTCACTACCCTCATTTCAGACGTCTATTTTCGCCACAGTTGCTGAGACTCCAGTTCATATTTTCTTGGTTCTTGTCTGAATGTATAGCTCAGCTTCTATTGGTTAATTTCTTCAGGAACATTTTGAGTTTCCCACGAATACAGCGTCCATTACTGCTCATTGCCTTTGTTTTTAAAATATATTTTGTTTTGATTCATGTGCACAGTAGACCCAATGGTTTTCCACGATCACGGAAAACGGACGGAATTCCCATTGTAAAATGGAATTTACATTTGGAAACGGAATTACGATTTTCCGCGAAGTTAAATTTTTTTATACTATTTTACTATTGCCACACGCTGTAAAACTGACGATTGACCCGTGCGCAGTACTATTGGCAAACACTAGACTGGATTATGTGCTTCACGGTAAACCAAATGGTCACCTTGCGAACCAATCAAATACTTTGCGAACGTTAGCGAAACGTTTGCTGGCTGAACTTGGGCCGGTTTATTGCTTAGTCTGTTGTGCCTGCGCAGATGGGACGGGTTTTTTCCCAGGAGTAAATTTAACCAGCAGTTTGTGTCTTGGAAGACAGATTTTTACGCTACACATTAAACCGAATGACCATTTCGGGAACCACCAGTCAAAATATGTTTGCAAACGTTTAGCAAACAAAACGGCTGACTGAACGTTGCAATGTTACTTTATTTCCGCTGTGTCATGCTCATACTTCAATTTGTAGACGATGTTAGACTGTCAAAGAGATGATAAAATAAATGTTTACGTTTTGTGAACCCTAAGCCTCGTTGAATAAAGCAGCTAGCTAGTGCACTTAATTGTTGGACAATCATGCTTTATGTAGTTATTATAATTGCAGCCTTTGCTCCTGATGTGATTTTTTGCTACTAATATGTAAACTTACTTTGGTTTAATGATAAATAGCGACGCATGTCGACACCAGTCACTGAGTCAATTTTCGGACCCTTTAATTTGTCACAACTTGTGCTAGTTCAATTGTTAATTATGTATTGTAGTCTGAAACGGAAATGAAACGGAATTTACAAAAACATGAAACGGAAAATAGCTCTTTTCTTAAAATGGAAAACCACTGAGTCATACTTATTCTATTCTTGAGCCAATAATTTCACCAACTATATGCATTTCAAGAGGACTACGTTGCACACTTCTGTGGTAACAGACTCTGGCCCATAGAGCCCCCCCCCACCCCCCCCCCGTGTGCCCCCATTACTGAGTGTCTGTAGCTCTCGATAAACCCTCAACTCCTACTCTGTCAGTTCCAACGCCTACTAGTACTTCGTTTTGCAACCGCTGGAGGGGGTTTACATCGATTGCAGCCTCGTATTTTTAATTTATTGAGCATAATTTATTTGTTAAAAACTATTAATAAAGCGAAAAAATTAATATATTCATGTATGCTTAGAGGGCATCGCACCATCATGATTATGACGTAGGGCTAATGAAATCGAACTTCACCGTACCCGTTCCTTTTACACGGACGTAGATTTACATTTGCAAAGTACTGAAAAACATTAAGTATGTTCTGCTACAAGGTTTATGATATCTAAACTATAATATCTTGCAACGTTTACTCTCGAGTGCCTAATAAACAAAGGGGCTGAATAAGCATAGGGTCTGGAAAATTTGTCTAAAATCAATTAAAAGTAGGATGCGGAATTAGCATAGGGTGTGGAATTTTTTTTTTAAAACCAATAAGAGTAGAGTGCGGAATTAGCATAGGGTCTGGAAATTTAGCTAAATTGTAAAAATTGTCAATGAAAACAATTTGGTTTGACGTAAAAATAAAAATAAGTGTTTTGAAAATAACAAAAATATACTATTGTTGTGTGTACATGTACATGTAATTTAGAAAACAAGCGGCTCAGAAATAAATAACTTGTAGTAAATTCCATATGTTTCTATTATTTAACTGTTACAACTGTGTTACTGTCACACACAATTAATTAAAACTGTAAGTGTGTTTGTACTTTTAAATGAAATTATGATAATTAATGTGAGGTGAGATTGCAGCTTTGAAAAAAAATCCAAAAGTTCCATGAAAGAAAACCAAAACAATCAGGATGGATGACAGCTCGCTAGATTCATCTCCTATATTTAACACATGGTCAATTATAACATAACGTAATTTCATCAACTTAATGTTGACTTGTATCATTCTTTATTTTTAAAGCATAGGTGGGGACACTTATGATGCCAGGGGCTGGCATGCATAAATCTCAGCTGAAGATTTACAAACAACTGTGGTCATCAGCCATGCTAGCTGTTAGCGGAAAGCGCCGGAACTGGAACGTGATCAGGGGATGTAACTCAGCCTAATTTTTCTCGCTAATTTCTAATAAACTCTATTTGCAAGTGAAAATAAAAAGGTTGAGAGGAATTTGTAATTAAAATGAGTGGAATTTGTAATGTAAAAAAATATATATATAAAAAGAGGAAAGAATGTAGATAAAGTTTGGGCCAGTTCCCCTTATCCTAAAGGAACTGTACTTTATCTACTCTAGGATACATAACTTAAAAAAAAGTCATATTTACCTTTAAGAATTAGGTACCCCGTCTTCAATGATTAGTGAAAAGATGAAGTGTTCAAGTGTAATTGATTAATTTATATAAAGTGCTTGCATGAACTGTTGCCTCGATTTACAGGCTAGCACTCAATCAAACGCATCCTAGGAATTTACCCAACCGAATAAAACCGAACCGAGCTGAGTGATAAAAACAAAATGGCGGCCAACAATGTTCGGAAACGTGTTTACATTTTGTCGTAGAGTAACATACATTGTTGTGCCTTAATGGTTCAAATGATCAATTAAGCAGAAAAACAATGTATGTATATTAATAAATAAATATATTATTTGACCACAAAAGTTGGCATTTTATTTGACAACTTGGAAAATTGTAAATTCCGTTTAAGATTTGCAATTCCGCAAATAATTTGCGGATAATAAGCGCTGGGTGCCGAATTAGCGTATGGGGTTACACTTTTTAAAGATGTAATTAAACGTAGGGTGCTGAATAAGCGTAGACACCAATTTTTTTTCACAAATTTAATAAACGTAGGTCCACAGCGTTAACGTCTAATATAATTTGAATATGACAATTTTTGCAAGGATTAAACATTTTGATTGCATTCATAAGGCATGTATATTTTATTTCTATTTAAAATACACCTGCGAAGTCACAGTATTGTCTCAACGCTCCATTATTTTTCAGTAATGGAGAGAATGCCAGACAACTCGGCCCGGAGGACAACTCGGCCCAGACAACCCGGCCCACGTCGAGATAACTCGGCCCAGAGTTCTGAGACAACCCGGCCCGGAGAGATGAAACCCTACTTAATTAACCCATCAAAATCATTGGTGTTAATTTTCATACTAACATATATTCACATAAAATTATTACTCAGTGGTGTATTTTAAGTAGGGGAATATCCTCGTAGTTAACTCTCCATTCCTGAAAAATAATGGGACTCGTCACATACGCTGTAAAGCGTATTGGACGCTATTTCCAAGTTTGAAGATCATCGAACCGATTACTTGTACGAATTCAGTCAAAAGTTCAGTGGCGGAAATTACCGATCTTAGTCGATAGTAGAAGGGGAATAACTCTAAAGTTGTTATTGAACTTTTCAACACATTATTTTCCGTTTTGGTGTTGACACATTGGCAAGAGTTCCGATCGTTCCAGTATTTAGGGTTATAGTTCTTAGAGTTATGTAAATGCTCAAATGATCGGAACTCTTTCCAAAGGTTTTACCGAGATTTGTAATCAAATTTAAAAATAAAAAGTTTTAGGTGTTAATTAGTCACTTGTCATCGGGCATATGCAGTTAACATAATTACTTGCCCAACATGAAAATTCCACTTGGCACTGGCATCGGGCGATGGGATTTTTGAACCCCTGATTATATACGCATATCATGTTGCATTAAAATTCTGAATCATGATAATCTGTTGACTATTTATGATTAATAAGGAATTGAAACTGATTTGTTTGTGCTTATTCTGTTTTATTTAAACAAGTACAATCATTTTAGTTTTCATCGCAGAATGATATGATTTCTCCATGGACACTGTCACATGTCATATTTTATGTATGCGTTACTTTTGTTGACGGGCATTCTAAATAAGCGAATTTAATTTGTGTGCGTGACTTGTGTGGTGTGGTGTAGTATGTTGCAAGGGCAGTGTGTGGATGAGCAGTGGAAGACACGGGATAATGGTGTATTGTATTGGGATGGGCAATTCATGGAAAGCACGTACTAATTGTGACAGGGAAATGCGTAAATAGAAAGAATTATTAGGTGTTGGGCAGAGTTATCATTTTCGTTAAGTGAGGAAGGTGCTCTTGTATTTCTTACGGTGTTAAGACGTAAGTTTTGATTTTTATTATTAGATTGTTGTAAATGACCATGTGAATATTAGATACCGTATTTGTGCAACAATGATTATGTATAGTTATAATTTGTTAAATGTTGGGCAATGCATGTACACGTTTATAGTGATATTTGTTTGTAAATAATTTGGTACATGTATATAAAATACGGGATTGTAGAATGCAATACATGCAATGCATTTTATATTGTTACAGCGGGTGGTCCCAGGTGTAGAATCCTGAGGTTGGGGTGGAGACTGAACCCTTAGATTGATATGAGTGGACTCATATGGTTGGATTCCCGAAGTTGGATTGGCCCAAGGTTGGATTCCCGAGGTTGGATTCCCGAGGTTGGATTGGCCCAAGGTTGGATTTTTTTTTTTTTTAATTAAATATATAATATTTCATTTTTGTTGAGTTATCTTTTCCATAGTCTTTGGTACGTGACAATTTTGGTGGAGATGCAGGGCAAAGTTAATTAACGTCACGTGGTAAAGATTTGGAAAGGATAGTCTCTTTGGTACCAGGGGTACAACTGTTATGTTTGTTAGATTACCCGGGTTCGTGTGCTTGTTAACTGTTCGGTGTTAACATGGGACTGGCGTTGGGTTAGAGTCACCACCTTCTTCTCAGCCGGGACGCAGTCCATTATTTCACCAGGGATAAAACGACGGGTATATCTAAAATAGGGTATATACTTCGGAGGTAACTACAGGTAAGCAGTATTGGTCATTGGTTATAGGTTAGTTATTGATAGGTCAGGCATAACTAAACGGGATAGTTTGTACAGGTACGTATATTGTAAATAGTTTCGTATTTTATTGTGGTATATATGTGGATTAATTATTACTGGATTTGTTTTAGTTTGGGTATAGTGTTTATGTCTAGATTCAGCATGGACATCGAAAAGTTTATTGAACTGGGAAAGACTCTTGGATTGGAGAAAGAGGAGTTACAGAAGTTTGTGAAGGAGCAGAAGGAGGAATGGAGAGATAAGGAACGACTTGAGAGAGCAGACCGATTGATGGAGAGAACGGAGAAGGAAAAGGAGAAGGCGGAGCACGAAAAGGAGAGGGCGGAGCACGAAAAGGAGAGACAAGTGGCGAAGGAAATGGCTAAGTTGGAGTTGGAGAAAGAAAGGATGAGGTTGGAGTTTGAACGACAAAAAGGTAATGTGGACAAGGATATGTCGCCGAATCATACAGCCACAGGTAAACTTAAATTGAAGTTACCAGTATTTCAGGATGGACGAGATGATATGGACATATATTTGACAACTTTTGAAAGATTAATGACTGTACAAAAGTATCCAGAAAATACATGGTCGATTAATTTAGGAATTTTGTTAACTGGAAGAGCTAGGGATGTGTACGCAAGGTTGAGTAGTGAAGAGGCAAGTGACTATGAAACGTATGCACAGTTTTTGAATAGAATAATAAGCTACATGACTAGATGGATTCAACTTAGGGACCGTAACAAAAGTATATTGAAGCCAGAGAGACTAAGTCACTTAGTCTTGATTCTGACCCCCCACCCCCCTCAAAAAGACTAAATGGGCAGTTGACTTTGGCTTCATCCAAACTGACGTTACAGAACAAGGTTTGGAAAAGACCAAAGGAAGACAGTAGTAATATAAAAGAAACAAACAGTATTTATTCATGAATGCACATAGTAAAACAATGTTTTTAAACAGTGATATGAGGCCAACCAAGGCACTCTGAAAGGCTTTGTAACTATTAAACTATACATCCAATGACAATATGCCCATTGGTATCTTTCATCAGATGCCAATGACATAAGCTCCAAGTTGGCCTATTTCTCAAGTCATATTTTCCAGCAATTTAAGATAATTTATGCTTCTTTTCACTTCTTTTTTGCTGTTGCAATTGCCGTTTTTCGGCTCTATTCTGGAGGTAGTGACATACCTTTATGTGTTTGTCTTTGTCAGCGGGTGACAAAAACACATAGCTGCAGCCAAAGGTGCATGCTTCCCAATGACCCCAAATTGATGGACAGTTTTTGTCCACATTTCCAGGATCAGCTGGATTACCTTTCATACCAATGTATGCATGTAATGGTCTGGGAAAGACAGATCAGGAGTTGGGGAGAAACTGTGTCCACCTTGTCTGTAGAGGTTGGACATGAAGGCTGCAGCTTTTGGTGGCTGCCTTGAACAGTGGGCGCAGGATTTCAATTGACACTTCACAAACTCTAATCCATGGCACCTACGTATGCAATGTGACATAAGAAATGCCATTTCAGTCTTGTACGAGGAGTCCTCTGTTACCTTTGGTTTCGAAAAGTAAGCTTTAATTCCCTCGAAGTCATTCTGGGGATATGGCTGGTCATTACACAATACTGGATGAGGAATAACCTCAAAAGTGTCATACGTCTTGTTTTTCCAGTACGAGACGGCTATTTTACAAGCATTGTCGAAGTCCAATCTGTCCTTTACCTCTGGATCATCAGCATACTCTGTATCCGATTCAACATGCCTGGGTAGTACAACAGATGTCAAATCCTTTGACATAGGTGCCCAGGCATGCTCAATCGGATTTTCTTTCGAGTTCCCAGGAGCATGCTGGGTGATCCCAAGATAGTCTAGATTGAGAGTTTTCCACAAATTGCCATAAATATACATATTATGGTGACACTTGACAGACCAATCTGGGCCACCATCAGTGATTAGGCCTACAGCATGTTTATCAGGAAACTGAGTTTTGAGGATCTCATGATTCTGTGCTGTTGAGCTGTGATAACGAACAGGGCGAAGGTATATATGATGGGTCCCTGTGCGAGGAACTACAAAGTGTAGCCTACCTTGGCTATCTCGCACAAACTAATTTTGACTTTCATCATTCAACTTTCTACCAGGTGGTGATAGTGACCTACTGTGGGATAAAGACAAAGAAGGACCTCGTTTGGGGGAGCAACTTCTTGCTCTAATACAAGGTTGCCTTGCTGGTGACTGTCCCCTTTTCTTTTCTAAGATCAAATAGCCAGATGGATTTAGTTTGGCGTTGGGCTCTGGAAAATCATGATCCTCATAATTTGGTTTGTCTTTCTTCATGAAAAATCTATCAATCTGGTGATATCTGGAGACTGCAATGGTACCTACGTTTAGTTTATTCATGTCGTCACATGATATCAGAACTGTTTCCTGGGAAAATATCCTGGTTTGCATGGGCAGTAGGTCGACAATAAATACCCTGGCCAGTGTTTTGAAGCCTTTTGTGTTGTGTTTGTATGATGATTTTCAAGTTCAAAGCAAGTGAAGCCAAAAGTGATAAAAAGACTAAATGGAGATGTTGAAATTGTAAACCCCCTCCCTCCCCCCCCCCCCAGACTAAGTGACTTAGTCTCTCTGGCTTCAATATACTTTTGTTACGGTCCCTTAGTGGAGCTTCATTAACATATGATGGTTTGTTAGACTTGCTCTTGAGATAACAAATCTTATTTTCAGCAGGGTCTGATTTGACATTATTTTTGAAGGAAAGAGTACCAGAGAATGCGACAAAGATGGTGGAGTTGGCAGACAGATTTCTTGAGGCAAGAAAGGGGCAAAAATGGAGAGATAGTCGAGACAGAGGAGTGAGATCAGGAGGAAGTGAAGGAGAGATACACATGGAAAGAGGAGGAAGCAGCATTGACCACAGGAGTAGTGGTAATTCAACGATGTCGGGTAACGATAAGAAAACTGAGATCAAGCCGTGGCAACCACGTTGTTTTGTTTGTGATAGGAAAGGTCATATCGCTAGGGACTGTCAACGGAAAAAGACTGTAGATAGACGGAATAGGGAAGTGATAGGATGTTGTGAGATTTCAAGGGAGGAAAAACCATGGAGAGTGGGTTCAAATATTGTCAAGACGGTTGTGTCGGGGAACTGTGTTACCATACTTAGAGATTCTGGTTGTTCAACAATTGCAATTAACCGTAAGTTGGTACTTGAGAGTGCTATGACAGGGGAAACTGGAATTTGGAAAGGTATTGATGGAGTTGAAGGTGAACGACCTTGGTGTAGGATAAACATAGATAGCCCATTTTTCACAGGAACAGCAGAGGCACTTGTATTTGATGATCCTATATTTGATATTGTGATACGTAACATTTCAGGAGCTCGTGAAGTGGGTGATCCGAACCCATCGTGGAATACGTTGAAGATTTATGGTATGAGTGAGATGGAAGATAGACTGAAGAAACCAGAAACGGAGGGGGTATACACAGTAGGAGTAGTGGAGACAAGATCACAGAAAAAGGTAAAATGCACCAAACCATTAAATATGACCGATGTGAAAGTTGATGTGATGACTGCAAACGAGATCCAGACAGAACAAAAGGAGGACGCGACTTTGAAGAAAGTGTTTAACTAGCTACTTTACAAAAAGAGAAGGTCACAGGTGAGAATGTTTCAAGATTCATCTTTAGAAAAGGCATCTTAATGAGAGAGTTCAAGTCGAAAAAGGTAGAACATGGAAAAGCATTCACTCAGTTAGTAATTCCAAGTAGCTTAAGAGCACAAGTAATGAAAGTGGGACATGAGACGATGATGGCGGGACATTTAGATACAACAAAAACTATAGATAGGATACAGACATTTTTACTGGCCGGGAATGCAAAATGATGTAAGAAGATTTTGTCAATCATGTGATAAATGCCAAAAGACCATACCTAAAGGGAGAGTGGGGAAAGTTCCATTGGGTCAAATGCCATTAATAGATACACCATTTCAGAGGGTCGCAATGGATTTGGTGGGACCAATTGATCCGATGACGGAACGCAAAAGCAGGTACATCTTGACGATTGTAGATTATGCTACGAGATATCCAGAGGCCATTCCTTTACAGAATATTGATACTGTGACAGTAGCAGAGGCATTGATATCGGTATTCAGCAGAGTGGGTATGCCAACTGAAATATTGACGGACATGGGGACACAGTTTACTTCAGGAGTGATGAAGGAAGTAGGACGTTTATTATCTATTAAACAGATGACCACAACTCCATACCACCCAATGTGTAATGGTTTGGTAGAACGCTTTAATGCAACACTAAAGTCCATGCTAAAGAAAATGTGTTCTGAACAACCAAAAGAATGGGATAGATACATTGATGCATTACTTTTCGCATACAGGGAAGTTCCACAAGAAAGCGTAGGATTTTCACCTTTTGAATTATTGTATGGTAGAACGGTTCGAGGGCCAATACAGATTCTAAAGGAACTATGGATGGACGAGGCACAAGGGGAAGATGTGGATTGGCCCAAGATTGGATTCTCGAGGTTGGATTCCCGCAATTGGACTTCCTGAGGTTGGATTCATGAGGTTGGATTCATGAGGTCGGAATCGGGAGGTGTATATGAACAACCAGGGTGGTGTGGATTGGAGACGTTGTCTCTATAAAATCCCGGAGTTATTTTGATATTTATATTTTCATTTCGGAAAATGTTCTAGAACAAACTGAAGTACTGTGATTATGTTTATTTTTGTGTTTTTTTTCAACATGGGGTTGGATTGATGGATGACTGGGACGACTGAGATGGGTGGTGAGTGAATGTGGGGTTTTGGTGTGCGTGCGTATATATATATATATATATATATATATATATATATATATATATATATATATACTCTTCAAAAAAAGAAACGCAAAAGGGTACAAATGGGTTATAACTCCGATTTTATGTTTCCTACCGGTTCATGCTTTGTGAATATAAGGTCATTGCATGTCCCAAACACATTCCCATGGTTACATTCGATAAAACGCAGCTACTGTACAATAAAGTTCCAAAATGTGAATATTCGCAAAAACGCAGCCACGTGCAAACCATGTCACCACTGCACGTGCGTTGTCTGCACGTGCAACATGAACACCGACAGTATAAAAGTGCAGGGTGTTCGCTTGCCTGGCCTCTGTATCTGGCCGACAGTTGACAATCCAGGACATGCCATGTCTCAGTGAACCGCAGAGAAACAATGCCATCGGCCGACTAGACGCAGGCGAATCCAGAACGGCCGTTGCCAGGGCATTCCATGTGTCCCCAAGCACCATCTCCAGACTGTGGGACCGTTACCAGCAACATGGATCAACACGTGACCTCCCTAGATCCGGTCGACCACGGGTCACTACCCCCGGGCAGGACCGCTACATCCGGGTACGCCACCTTCGGGAACGATTGACTACTGCCACCTCCACAGCCGCAGCAATACCAGGTTTGCGCAGGATATCCGACCAGACCGTACGGAACCGCCTACGTGAGGTAGGAATTCGTGCCAGACGTCCAGTTCGAGGTGTCATCTTAACACCACAACACCGTCGACTCCAACTGCAGTGGTGCCAGATTCATCGACAATGGCCTCAACTGCGATGGAGACAGGTGTGGTTCAGTGACGAGTCCCGATTTCTGCTCCGACGTCATGATGGAAGATGTCGCGTGTATAGGCGTTGTGGTGAACGTTATGCGGCAAACTGCGTGCAGGAAGTGGACAGATTCGGCGGGGGTAGTGTCATGGTGTGGGCAGCCATCTCACACACTGGCAGAACTGACCTGGTCCACGTGCAGGGCAACCTGAATGCACAGGGCTACATTGACCAGATTCTCCGGCCACACATCGTTCCAGTTATGGCCAACGCCAACGCAGTGTTCCAACATGACAACGCCAGGCCTCACACAGCACGTCTCACAACGGCTTTTCTACAGAACAACAACATTAATGTCCTTCCTTGGCCATCGATATCACCGGATTTGAACCCAATTGAGCATCTATGGGACGAGTTGGACCGATGCCTCCGACAGCGACAACCACAGCCCCAGACCCTGCCCGAGCTGGCAGCAGCCTTGCAGGCCGAGTGGGCCACCATCCCCCGGGACGTCATCCGTACTCTGGTTGCTTCAATGGGCAGGCGGTGCCAGGCAGTTGTCAACACACGCGGAGGCCACACCCGGTATTGACTCCAGATGACCTTGACCTTGGTGGTGTGTCCTATCACTTACTCACAATGGACTAGAGTGAATTGTGAACAATCCTGCAACATTTGGTAATTATCGGACTCACCATTCAATAATTAAATCAATTCTCCAAATGTTACGACAATGTGGTTTTGCGTTTCTTCTTTTGAAGAGTATATATATATATATATATATATATATATATATATATATATATATATATATATATATATAGTTGTTGTTTTTTTGTATTAAATATATAATATTTCATTTTTGTTGATTTATCTTTTCCATAGTCTTTGGTACGTGACAGACACAAACCTGTGAATTGAATGTAAAAGTGTAACAACCACATGGCACAGGGTTATCACATTTATCATGATATCATAATATACATTTTATGTACCTGCAAATTCTCTATTTTAGAAAAATAATAATAATGTCATAACAGAGAAAATTGTCAACATCTATTGTTTTCTACCCAAATATGTCTTACTACAATTTTTATAAATATATATTTTTACAAACAGGATTAACTTTGATTATCGGTGTACTGTAGTTAACACGTCATTTATTATACTACTAACTTGAATCATAGCAACCCATCCAAAAAGAAAAAAACAAAACAAACCCAAACCTAATGTAAATTTAATTTTAAAATATACATGCTTTACACTTGGTAAATTCGAATTACTGAGTTGAAGTTAAATCGTGTATGTTTGTTTCAGGTGCCTGTCAACCGATTACATGTACTAGAAATCTGACTCTACCAAGGTCAATGTCCTTGGCTTTCAATCACATGGAAGTATTGTGAAACAGAAAGTAGAAATATCTGGAGTACGTCGCTATGCTATTAACAAAAACAAAACCCGCTTTCTAAATTAGTTTATTGTTGGTGTACGCGTTTAATGTGATATCAACATGTATAAACATCACTGAATTATTGGACAATGCAATGTTTTCTGTACGTGATCAAAACGACGACAGTGCAGAGTTCGACAAATCCGCTAGCCCGACGCCAGTGGCTAGTGGTTTTTAAGTTCGGGCTAGTGAGAAACGCAAAACCACTAGCCCCTGCGGGCTAGTGGTTTCCCCCCTCCTCTCGTCATTGCTCGATCGTGTTTTTTTTTTCCATTCTTTCTTTTTCTCTCGGCTGAAATTTTGTTTAATAAATTTGATTATGATGTTTGTCATCGAATAATATCAACAACGCAATCAGTATATAATAATAATCCACTTGAGCTAGGTCTGCAAATTGCAGTAACATGCTATCTCTACATCGTCACAGTTACAGCATGCATTGTTTACCTTTCCCTTTCAAGTTTCTGGCACAGGAAATAAAGTCTAATGACATGCGTGTGTTGATTGGTTAGACACGTCACGTGGTAGTTAATCTCGCGCATATGTTTCAGGCTAAGAACTCGGAAATCACCAATCGCGACGACAGGTTAATCTCAATCAAGTAAACCCCAGCCATGCTTTGAATTTCAGTGTTTGTTTTATTTACCTATTGTTTTCTAATTTAACACTTCGCTAACATGTGGTTATCACCAATCAGGAAAACAATTTACTTTAATGGTAACCGCATATGCAATGACTCGGCTTGGCCTATTACGTGTAGCGGTTTGGATAATACGTCACAGCTGCCGATACAAGATAATACCTTTTTTGTTCATCAATTAACAACGGATTAGATGTCGCCGTTATATTCTTTTGATATCGGTCTGACACGGGATAATGCCCTGTATTTGGCATCACCGTTCCTGGCGACATAAATAGTAGGCCCTAAATATATAACCAACTATCAAATACACTGAACCATCTATTACCGTGTGTCACACTGTCGTACCCTTATTTAAATTTAATTATTTTGATAGTGTGTTTAGATACCAACCAAGAGTTTGCTCAATTATTTTTCCCCGGGGGGAGGGCAAACGGGACAATGACGATGGATCACACTTGACAAAAGACAAAACGTACAACACGACAAAAAACTGAAAGTTACAACATGATTTAAGTGTTTGTTTTATTTTACTGTTATACTCGTAAATGTGTAATGTTACAAAAATTATATAAAAATCCAGTTATAATTGATCAGGAATTTGGGCTAGTGCTTTATCTTGGTGGGCTAGTGGTTTTCACAAACCCACTAGCCCTGTGGCTAGTGACTTTTCAAAATATTTGTCATACTCTGCAGTGTAAAATATATTTTGTGATGTTACCGGCATTGTACGAAATTAAACACAACAAAACCGACGAGATCTTAGGGGCCGTCCATAATTTTCAAAATTTTCACAAGTGTACAAAGAGTACACTTTTGACCACCCCCCTCCCCCCTCCTAAAAGTGTACATCCCCAAATGAAAAATGTTTATTTTCATTTTCAAAAAACGTGTACACTGGCCTCTTAGCCCCCTCCCCCGCGTACGTTTGTACGCTCGTGAAAATGTTGAAAATTATGGACGGCCCCTTAATAATAAGTGAACTCCTAGCTGATCACTGTAAAGATAACCAACCAATCATGTTTCAGTTTATAAAAAGTATTCTAGGAAGTTCATTGTGAACAGAATGGAAAGGTTTGTGGTGTTGTGGACTGGATTCAATAAACAATTAAAATGGCAGGGTCAAAAAATAAAATACAAAAATATAAGCGTGATTTGTTCAATTTAGGTGCGCGTTATTTCGCGCCCGTCATATTGAGTTGACGGGGGTTCAAGGGCGTGATAGCGCTCATGCCCATCAAAAACGAAAGTCTGATAGGCCTACAGTTACAATGTATGTTTGGTATGATAAACAGTAATATGAACCAAGTAATTAACTGGTTAATAATCAATATAAAACATCACATTTATAGTATGAAAATACTAAACAACAGTCTTAATTTTAATGTTATAAAAACGAAATTGCAAAACAAATTTCAAATAGAAAGATTTTTTTTTTTTTTAAATTGTGAGTATCAAAAATTCGACGAACCATGCAGTAACCTTTTTATAGTGCTGATGGGCCTACATAAAATCCTAAATATTTCTTTTTATAAGGCTGTATGGTAACCTTTTCTTTCTTTATAGTTTTTGCTTTAAAAATATAACAGAAAAAACAACAATAAAAAAACTCCAACAACTTTGTAGCTTGTTTGGAAATAATTTAAAAAAAACAATAACTGTTTGCCATACTTCTTTTTGAACCTCACCTACTTTTTACCATACTTCATTCATATTTCTAGGATACCAAGTGTTGTTCTTACTACACTGTACATTAGACACCCACTTAAAGCAGTTATTTAAAAAAATATATATATTTGGGTGTTGATAGACAAACCTTTCTCTTTTTCCTTTCTTTTCTCCCCTCTATGCTCGTTTTATCTATCCATTTTGACCCTCAGATCATTTAAAAATCCCAAATATGGATATGCTTGTGCAATATAGATGGACAAATGAAATGAATGTAACTACCGTATGTATCATATATGTATTTATGTATGTATGTATATAGCGGTATATATATGTATACATGTATATGTGTACAGTCAAACCTGTCTTAAGCGGTCACACAAGGGAGTAGATCAAAGTGGCCGCTGATTACAGGTTGCGGCATATAGTCTTTAAAACATATGTTGTCGTTTCTTGTTTTAGCATCTGTACTGCTAATTAATGGATGTGTGCTTCAGTTTACTATAAATAAACTTTTGACACGTCGCCAAATTCAGGAAAAACTGCAACTGGAATGTATTAAATTAACAGTTCTCAACAAGTTTGTTTTCTCTTTCCATTTAATTATTTAATTTCTACTTCATGCAGTGTATTGTCATAGTAAGTGAATCTACAAATGTCAAGCGTAGCCTACCCAGAGTCAGACTTTCTTAATTGATACACAGAAGAGATGTCGGGATTGAATGGGTACTAGGATTCCTGAAGGTGTAAAGATCGATTATTTGCTGCACCTTATTGCTGTTGTTAAATATCACTTTTACATAATAGTAAACATTTACTGTGGCCGCTTAATACAGGTATTTTAGCAATTTGGGATCCGATTTAGGTGGCCGCTGGCCGAGTTAGACAGGTGACCGCTTATTACAGGTGCATTTATGTTATAAATCGTTTGGGAGGAAAAAAAGTGGCCGCTTTAGGCAGGTGACCGCTGAATACAGGTGGCCATTAGGACAGGTTTGACTGTGTATGTATATGTATGTGTGTATATATGTATGTGTATGTATGTATATGTATGTGTATGTGTATATGGGTCATTCCACAGAAAAGGGAAAAAAATCAGATTTAGTTTTTCTTAAAAATGAAACAACTTGAATCTATTTTTTATTTGCAGTACTGTATTCAATATATATTTCTGCACATGAAATTATGGTTTGGCACGCTAATGGCCATTTCAGTTTGTATGTGTGTTTTTTAAAACTGTCACAGGTAAGAAATAGTGTCCACTAAGTTATGGACAACAGCAATATCAAACATTGCACTAAACATACACAGGGGACATTTTATATGGTACTACAATTTAGGCAAGCTGTCCCTTTCTATGAATTAACGTCACTTTGTTACAAGATACGGTTATATTTTATGTAATCACCTAAATGTTTACTCTTATCATATATTTTCTTACAAACTATCATTTATAATTTGAAAAATATTTCCTATATGTTGCAAGAAGTAGTTTTACTATATATCAACCAGCACATCCTTTTACTGCCCTTGTAAATATATGCTAATATCCATTAACAACATACCTTTTAATTAAAAAATATATATTTGTTCATGAAAGTAACCTAGTGGACATGCGGTAACATAGTAGACCAGGTTTAACTTCCACTAAGTTACTTATAATAACCATGAATGAACTGACTGACTTACAGTAAAAACTCTGATTATCTATATTTAATGATCAGAACAGGCTGATACAGTAATAAGAATGAGTAACAAGGTCATATGTCTAAATACAAACAAATAATTATTTTACTGATGTGAGGTTATCATCAGATGTAAATGATTCAATCGGAATTGACAATAAATAACATTTAAAATCTTAACTGTTACACATTTAATTCAAATGTGTAATTAAAATGTGTAATTAAATGTGTAAATGAATGATTAAAGACACCTCGGCATATATTTCTTAATATTTGGAATCAAACAGAATGTTCCATGGACAGTGTTTCTGCCAGAAAGAAATGTATGGGTATGGCGCTATGGAACTGAAAGCAACCACAGTATGAGGACCTCCTCTAGAAAGAAAATGGGTTAAGTTTTGGGCTAGGGTTAAGACAATCATACAGTACTGATAAGAATAATTAATTTTGTCAAAAGTTAAAACAAAAATCTACCTTAAAATGTGGGTATGGCACCATACCCGTTTTACCCTCTGGCAGAAACCCTGATGGATCAATATAACAAATACAAAATTGAACTACAAGCCAATACACATCTTTTTTTAAAATTTACTTCAGCTGACAAAATCATATATTATTTCTGTTTTTATTTTCCAACACTTTTGAAATTTTATATGTTAAATGCATGCATGTGTACATGCTTATATCATTTATAAGATCTGGTCTCATAACTTGTGTCAGTTTGTTTATGCTTACTACCATTAGCGGTTGGTTTGGGAAGGAGACAAACGGTTTTCATAAATATACCCATAAATGTCCTTATTGTTGAGGCAGAATGCACTCCACCTGTATAGCTGTCTCATTGTACAACCTTATAATGCCTTGTTTAACACTGAATCGTAAAAACAAAATACAGCCAGATACATTTAATGCAAAAATGCACGAATATCCTTCATTTGTGGTAGTTTGAGGTACAAGAATAAGGAGTGTACACATCAACAGCGACACATGGGATTATATATATATATACAAGAAGATACAACAACAGTCACTTCAGTGTTGATTGACTTATTTATACTGTAGTTTGAGTAAGAGTAGTGTTAGCCAATATTTCATAATTAACAGAAACAGAAACTTTATTACGACTCAGGCCGTTGCAAACGGCATATGAGGTTCATGCAATACACAATATAATACAGTGACAAGATGGGGTTTACAGGAGATAATATACGTGACTCTACAGAAGTTAGAATATAAGAACTCTGCAGAAAGAATGTATTTGCATTTGCACAGGTCAGCTATTAAACAAACATAACTGGCATCCCCCTGGTCAGAATTCGGGGGGGGGGGGGGGGGGGGGGGGTATTTTTGGTTTGTTAATTTTTTATTTATTATTATTTACTTCGGTGATACTTTCATGTGCCAGGTAGAGAACACATTCATTAGGATATATATCACTAAATCAAACTGAAACGATGTCATTAGTAATAAACACAATAGTGCATACAGCAGCTATATGTATAACCATTATTTTAATCAACATATTACCATAAAATTGAAATATTAATACAGTGCACACCATAACACCTGACCCTTAAAATGTTTTATATATCGGGACAAATCTCTGACTTCTGACTATCCTAGTTCCACATAAAAAAGTTCATCCTAATTTTACTGGCAGTCTGCAAATGTTATAAACATGGTATATTAACTGGTACACTGGTAGTAGTTAAATAAAATCTACTTGTATTTATTAAAATAACAAGTATGTGTCCATCATTAACTATTAGTATAAATCAATGTGATGACAACTGTGATGTGTTTTATACTGGTAACTGATATACTGACAGTGTGGCCACTAAGTTACTCCGTTGTCCGCTATGTTACTAAAGTGTCACAAATTTACAGTAAAGCTAATATTCTAGGACTACACTTTAAATAGGTAAACTATTATTCAGTATAAACATGTAGGAGACATATTAATATTAACATTTTAGCAATACCTCCATGTAATGATGGCATTTCTACCTGTTTGTCTACTAGGTTACCAACACTGGTCTACTAAGTTACTTTGTTGAAGGTAACTTAGCAGACAGTAACATAGTAGACATTTTCTTAAATGTCTCATCCTATGACCTTGCTAGTCTGACATATTACCACTCAGGCTTTTGTTTTATGGTTTGGTATACTTAACCTACTTTGTGGTATAATGGTCAAACTCATTCAGTATATTGGTGGATTACTACATTGGTAACCTTGCAGACATATAATAAAGGTACGACTGACTCCCGTTTCCAAAATTGAAAATAAATTAGAAATGTGTCACATCTCTCTCAGTAACTGTACTTGTCTAAAATAAAATAATAACATAGTGGACATAATAAATGGGGACACAAAGTAAATCCTAAATAATTTCTATAGTTTGAACAACTGTGTCATTTATATAATTGATTTCAACACTGGACACTATCCAAAATAAAATGGTTTTGAATGAAAAATAATACTACCTGTTTATTTGGTTCATACAACAGACTATGTATAGACTTACTGTTTGGGACAGTAACTTAGTGGACAAATTTGACAAAATTAGTTTTTTGACTATCAGTTTCGGTGAAATAATTATTATTGAAATGATGAATGTTTATGTTCTTGCTAAAGCATGATCCACAATGTTTATTTTCATATAAAAGATAAAAGTGAAGTAATTTTTTACTGAATAAATAGATGGGGACAAAATCATCCATAATGTTTTACCTTTTCTGTGGAATGACGCATATATATGTATATGTGTATATGTATGTATACATGTATATGAATGTATGTGTGCATACGTGTGTATGTATCTATATGTATGTGTATGTGTGCATACATGTATGTATGTATCTATATGTACGTTTGTGTATGTGTGCATACATGTGTATATGTATCTATATGTATGCATGTGTATGTGTGCATACATGTGTGTATGTATCTATATGTATGCATGTGTATGTGTGCATACATGTGTGTATGTATCTATATGTACATGTATGTGTATGTGTGCATACATGTATATATATATATATGAAATATGTTATAATTTTTATTATTATTGTACATTGTAAGACGATGGCTCAAGGCACCCCAACCTTGACATTGCCAGTGATCTGGGGTAATAAAGTTTTGTTTAAAAAAAACCTAAAAAAAAAAAACCTGGTAAATATATATTTTTTTAATAAATGGAATATTTGGCAAAAAAAAGAGAAGTGTTCAGTATAAATGTATGTTCAGATTTATCACATTTTGTGTTTTATTTTGCTATTAATATGATGTTGACACTTGCTGGATATAATGTCTCGAATGTTTCAACTGTTTTATTTCCGCATTCCTCTGCGTGTCAACTAAATCCCATCAGTTTTAACGCATTGCGGGAAATTATAAGCCTTGGCATCTTTCAATTCTGATAAACAAAGCAGGAATGTACGAGTCTTATGGATGACATTGTGTAATAAAACAATTAATTATTGACCACATTTCGGACAATATCATGTTTTATGGACCGAAGAAATTGATATTGCCCTCAATAACAGTCAATAATTGATAAATATATCTATATATATCATGGGTGGACCTTTTTATTAGTATTTCTACATTTCAAATGAGCACTAAACTGGCCTCTATATGTAGCAAAGACTACTGCACGTCCGTCAAAAACTTTAGCATGCATCAGTTGTAAATATTGTTAACTACATAACCTGTTTCGGTGAGTGAAACACTTTGTGGTATATCTTACAGCCAAAACTTTCCAACACAAAACCTTTCAGTGTTTTATCAAAACATGTATGCTGTTCAACAAAACATGTACTTATAATCAGGGTTGAAAATTAGCAGTCACCCGGTCGCCCGTAGCGACCTTTATTGGCTAAGGGCGACTAAGACTTTTAGAAAGGTAGTCCGTTGGGCGACCATCGATTTTAGTCTTTGGCGAGTATGGTACTAGTTAAAAAAGAAACACACCGATACTGAATCGAATGTGACAAAACACACCGCGAACTACAGATCTGGCAGCAGAAGACATGGAATATGTTCTATATTTTAACAGCACCAACATAATGAATGATGATAACATTCATATAAAAACATATTAATTTATTAAGTTTTAAATCCATACCATCTCAAAAAGTGCAGTGTAAATTAAAACAAAAATTCTTCACAAATTACAATCAAACTGCATGAGTTAACTTTTTTTGTGATACAAGTTTTAAGGCAATTGATGGAACATCCAAGGTAATCTGAATGACACAACCATAATACATAATCAGGGCCGTATCTCTGCACAAAGTAGAGTCCAATGGGCATTTCGTAAAACAGTGGATGATTCCATTGATCTCTATCTAGGAGAACAGCCACCCCTGCGGAAATCATTTGCTGGGAATTTCACCCGTTGCATCACCACAAAGTTTATTCCACCCCTCTTGCATAGCCACAAAGAGGACTGCCACTCCCAGACTAGTTTACTAAAGCATGCGCAGTTCTACCTTTAGTCTGTTTGTACTGCATTATCTTTTACCCTGTATTAAAAATGAGATTTAATATCTTTAAGTTAATGGTACTTTGTAAAGAAACATGTTTGTTTATACTGGATTTCTTTTTCATTTTTTTTTATTTGAGTTGGTATGGATTTAAAACTTAATGACATGTTTTTATATGAAGTTTTACTTTATTCATTACGAAGTTAAACGTCAATCCATCGGTTTTCTTTAACGCAAACGGTTATTCTTCAACAAAAACCTCAATCTAGTTTTAATTTTAGCTGTGGAGTTAAATTCCAATATGATAATTGGAGGGCTAGTTCAATTTGAGAAGGGCCAGTTAACCTTATTTTTACGAACATTTCTGTGAATGTGACAGACATTTCTTTACTTTCCCCATGCAAAAAAGTAAACGACGTCAGAAATCTTCAAATGTATGTGCTGTTGAGCACAAACGATAAAACCACCGAAACAGGGCCCTCACCGAAACAGGGCCACGGACGATATATCTATATATATATATATCTCTCTCTCTATATATATCTATATCTATATCTCTCTCTCTCTCCATCTCTCTCTCTATATATATATATCTATATCTATATATATTTATCCTATAACTTACCCATGATATCCATGTGATAAACCCATGTGATAATTTGCGTTATTAACCCGGTTAATAATGGTATGCAAATCTGCAAGGTCTCTAGGTAATTTGTTGCTGTGGATGGGTCATTTGCTTACAAGCCAACAAGACCTGTGTACCTCAGCGTAACATTTTCAAAGATTTGTTTAAAATCCATGACGTCAAATTAATCTCTAATCCTCTATATATATATATATGTATCAGGAGTGGGAAAAAATTAAATTGTCAATCGGTCCAATGTGACGTCATCACTAGGGTACACCTGGGGGTGGGGAAAAAAAAAAAGGGAATAAATTTAAATATATAAATATACATATATGCATAAACTAACATTTAAAAGGTGATATTTACCAAATTAATAGCGTTTCGTCATTTGTATGTTTTTATCTTGAATCACGAACAGAAAAACATCAAAAGATGAAGAAAAGAAAAAAATGTTTGATCACATCGGCAAAAAAAAAAAAATCCAGTTGTGTAGCCCAATGGAATAAATAAATAAAAATTAATATAAGTTATGAATTTTAACTCCCATATATATATATATATATATATATATATATATATATATATATATATATATACACAGTGTTTGAGATTTATAATTTTGGGCAGGATCCCAGTTGGATAGTAACATTTCAAAATCTGGTATTCCACCTGAGAATTTAGTATCCCACTTAAATGTGCGAAGCGGATAATTTTGTCATGCTCATATACCATAAAGGTTTTAAGCATGTCCGCACACTTAAATGGAATTCATAAATAACATTGTAACAAACTTGGAAAACATTGTTCTCATTCCAGATTATTGCTACGCTACAATCGAAATCACGGAATTCGTGAAATTCGCAATCAAACGGAATCGGCAAAAAGATTTCCTGCATCTTTTTTTTAGTAATACGGACATAAATTAAAATTTAGCAGTTATCTATACATTTTTCTGACATTATTAATGATAAACCTACCTATATCAATTTTCTGCAGATGTGGAATCAATATCTCAAATAACATTTGAAGGGAGGAAACATCCAGGGTAGTATTAGACAGGGTACGAGTTGGGAAGATATTGTTACGGCATAGCATTAGACTGGGTACGAGCTCGAAAATACTGTTATTTAACTTCACCAGGCAGTAAATGACAACTTTCATTGTTTCAGCGAAAAAACAACAACAAAAAAACGCAGGATTGAAAAAACCCAACATTATTATATGGTATCCCAGTGGGATACTGGGTTATTGAAGTCTGGTATCCAAAATTAAATTCTGGTATCCCCGGGATATCGGGATACCACTAATCTCGAACACTGATATATATATATATATATATACATAAACTTGATAAAGTACAAGTATTCAGTAATTGCTTTCCAGACGTTTCGTCCACTGGATAATTCGTCCACTCGCCTTGGACAATTCGTCCACTCGATGACTGTATTTTTTTCCGAATAAATAAACGTCAAAGAATTATATGTCTGCAGAGCATTGTTACAAAAACATCTACCATGCATAATCTAATGCAATATAATTTATTTTCACCTTTGTAAATTTATGACACAGCAAAAAAAATATGGGGTAAAACATATCTAATAATTTATTTAGCCCCCACGTACATGTAGCACACATTATTTAGTCCGTGGACGAAATGTACTGGGGTAATAAAAACCCAGTGGACGAATCATCCGGAACTGATTTTTTGTAGTGGACGAATCGTCTCGAGTTCCTCAGTGGACGAATCGTCCGTGGACGAATTGTCCAGTGGACGAATCGACTGCATCCCCAGTAATTCCAATTCAACTACGCTATGTGTTTCTATAGGATAGTGTTAGTGACTATAACATTTTTATTAATATACACCCATTTTACACAGAAAGCACTACTTTTGCATGGGCTGGAATTACCACAGACATGTCTTCAAATTTCAATGTCAACAAGTTACACATGTTTACAAACAGACTGCTCTCCCCTGTCAACTTCAGTCAAATAGTTGGCACTCAAAGCTGTCTGCCAGGAAAGTGCATATAAAAGATCCCTTGCTGCATTGGAAAAAAATATATAGTGGGTTTCCTCTGATGACTACGTGTCAGAATTACCAAATGTCTGACTTCCAATAGTCGATGATTAATTAATCAACGTGCTCTAGTGGTGTCGTTAAACAAACAAAAAACTTTAATAAACTTTGAATGCCGTATTGACTTTTTCTTATTTTTAGGATGAATTTGACCATTAAAAACAAAATGTAACTAATAAATGACTAAATAAAATGTCCATCTACCTGAATTTTCTTGCAGAACCATCGACAAAAATAGGCCTATTACTCTTCACTTCCTGCTTGAGAGCTTAAACCAATAGCAATAGTTCCGTTAATCCGTAATAGAAACTGGCAAAAACGTACCCTGGACTAATTGTACCCACTTTCAGTCGAATACATGCCCTTTCGCCCCAAGCATGTTCGCCCTTAAAAGTATGTCAGTACACACACACACCGCAACATATTGCCAATTCGCCCCCAATGATTTACCAGTTCGCCCTCGCAATAAAGGCAATGCAGGGTTTGGTGTGTCTTCGCTATAGTCCGTCCCACGGGCGTTCGAGTCCTTGTCTGCGCATAATACATGAGTTTCCGTTTGATACCATTTATCTTACAACGAGTTGTTTAAAAACGTATCCAACGAGCGAAAGCGAGTTGGATATGTTTTTAAACAACGAGTTGTAAGATAAATGGTATCAAACGGACACGAATGTAGTATTCTATTTCTTACATACCTCGAAAAAATGAAAATGTAAACAATATAATGAACTAAATTATGTTGTTACAGAACGTAGCCTAACTGGGTCATGGCGTATGGAGTGTAAAGTGACGTCACCCCATTTCATTTCCACCGAAGTCAGAATGTAAAGTGACGTCACTCAACTTTCGATCGCTTTGGTTAATGGGTCATGACCTCTCAGAGCTGCCAGTTGTATGTCTTGAAATTGTTAACACACGTACATGTGTAAACAAATATGTGTTATCAAAAATAACGAATGATGTTCTCACCAATGGGTGTGTAAGAATTTTTTTAAATTAAATCTCTTAAATGATACGTGATCCCCGATTTTCTTGCAGGTAGATTAGATGTGAGGTGCCACACTTTCTATTGCTGTACTTCCTGGGTGTGTTCAAACGCTGCTTTGTCAGTTTTATTAGTAAACGGTTAACATTATGGGCAATAGGAATTGATTTGGTCTATTAGAACTTGCGCGCAACGCTGTAGTGTCGGTTTTAACAGACCAAATCAATTCCTATTGCCGATAATCTTAACGTTTACTAATAAAACTGTAATACGGCCACACTTCTTTTCTTTTTTTTCTTTAGGATTACGGATTTTTTTATTTATTAAAGAGGCAATGTCGGAGGATGGAATGAAAATAAAAATTAAATTCACCCAATTTCTCTTGTTGTTTTTATTTTGTTTGTATTACGGATGTTTCAGTAAGAAGTTCGGGATGGAGGAGAAATTTAAAAACAAACCATGCAAAAAGGTTCCCAGCCTTGATATAGCCTCTATTAGAAACATACTTCTCTGCCCTTGATTTGCATAGCGCTAAGCGGCCCCAATCAGCCACTAAATTACTTCCGGCGCGTTCACGCTCCAGTCGCTTACTACTGAATTGTGGAGTAGTCGTCGACTTGTTCTTTTATTTTTTGACGTTAATAAAGTTTTCTATTACTATTATTGTTGGTCAGATTGTGTGCAATCTCCTTATAAAGGAAAATGAACAATATTTTTTATGCTCAACAGAAATACTTACGAACACGTCTTTGGGATACCAAGAAAAAAGGGGCTCATTGGTTATTGACTCGTTAAAACGGCATCTTAATAAAGTTTTGATATTTGCAATTAATATGCATGTGTATATATCACTGTGTACGAACGGAAGTGTACATTAATTTGACTAAATGGCTAGCTGCGATTTTCTGTACCGCTAGCTGCATTATTAACTACGACCTATGCAGTAGTTAATAATGAAACTAACGATACAGAAATTTACTTCCTCGCCTAACGATAAGGTTTTTACTTTCTGATTCGGTAATAAATACAGTTTCGGGAGCAAACATGCACATATTTTTCAGTGGAATAAAAACAGGTAACAAATCGTACATCATGACGTATATTAAATTTAATTGAATCCTGACGATGCAAATAAATGCATTACTGGTGAAAATACGCAAACAAATCGGAACAGCGAGTCCAGTGTCATTGTTAGACAAGGTGTAACGGACACAATTTCATATGCAATTTAGTAGTTACGATCGACTATCTACCTGCAATTATTAATATTATGCACAACCATTAAGCATTCCATAATATATATATATATATATATATATATATATATATATATATATATATATATATATATATATATATATATATATATATATATATATATATATGTATGTACCAACTATCAGTATTAGATAGCAATCAACATAAATACACATCACGCAGTCCACTGTCATTGTCAGGCAATGTGTAATGGACACAATTTTACACGTATATATACGATGCACTAACCACCAGCAAATAATATTTATCTAGTAAAAAAAGCACCATGATAACCTACGTTTTGCTCACATAGTTGCCAGGATGGATCCTTGAAATAGTCTGCGACGTAGGAACATGCTATTGATTTGAGAAATGTCAATTTCCATAGAAAGATGAATATCCGGCCAGTCTGTCTTCTCACATGGTGTTTCGTAAATGGGTTTTGACACGCCGTAGTCAAAAGAAAGCCCCCCAAAATAATACAAATGTGATTAATGTTTGCCACTGTTACAGCATTGTATATCACTTTTCTTGATCCAGTAGCAGCAACGATGGTGTTTGTGTGTGTGTGTGTGTGTGTGTGTACTGGTGTATGGGCTTGTTTATTTGGGGGTAGATTTGTTGTTGTTACTGGGGTTTTCTTTGGAGGGAGGTAAACTTGTTGAGGGGTTTATTTTTAAAATATTAGGTTCTTTGTTTTGCCTGCCACTTACGCTTATAATCATGTATACAACAATATCTTCATTTTAACATCTATCTACCTTAAATACCCGGCATTCAAGACTAACATAAATATGTTTACACAAATATTTCGATGTAAACAAAACAAGTACTGTTACTATAGGTAGATGTTTTTAGGTTAAATTATATATTTAGCTGTTATTACAGCAAAATTTACACTTTATAAATAATAGAATGTATATAGGCTTAATTAATTTGCAGCAAACGAAATATTTAGTCAAACAGGCGCATGTGCAGGAAATTGTGTAGAGGAAGTCTAGACTGGCTAGTGGTGTTTTTAGGGGAGGGATTGGGTCATGCGTCCCCGGAAATACATTGAAAAGAACCCCAAACATAATAGCCTATAGCACGTGGGGAAGCGGACTGTTCTGATCGGAATATTACATATAGTCCGCCCCACCCTCCTACAAAAATGTTGTTTTGTTGTTTTTGTAAATAATGGTTTGACGTAAAAATAAAAGTGTTTTGGAAAAAACAAAAATATACTATTTTTGTGTGTAATTTAGAAAACAAGCGGCTCAGAAATAAATAACTTGTAGTAAATTTCATAGTATGAAAAACATGCGTTCCCCGTGGGAATAGTTATTATCTATTACAACTGTGTTACTGTCACACACAATTCATTAAAACTGTAGGTGTGTTTCTATGTTTAAATGAAATTATGATAATTAATGCAAGGCAAGATTGCAGCTTTGAAAAAAACTAAATAAAAAATGTCCATGCAAGAAAACCAAAACAGTCAGGGTGCGTGACAGTTCGCTAGACTCATCTCCTATATTTCAACTTAATTTTTATCTGTATCATTCTTTATTTTTAAAGCATAGGTGGGGACATTTATGATGCCAGGGGCTGGCATGCATAAATCTCAGCTGAAGATTCACAAACAACTGTTGTCATCGGCCATTCTTGCTGTTACCGGAACGCGCCGGAACTGGAGAGCGGTTAGGGGACGTAACTCTGCCTAATTTTCTTCGCTAATTTCTAATAGAGGCTTATCTGAGGCCGGTTATGCATGCTGTGTATGAGACAATGACTTAATTATTATGGCCACAACATTAGCAATCTACATTAATATATCACTATGCGTCCGAACGTTAATATATTTTAGGTATTGTAGTGTGTGTGTGTGTGTGTGTGTGTGTGTGTGTGTGTGTGTGTGTGCAGGTGGATTCGTTTAATTATTTATTTAAACCACAAACATGACTATCGAAATTAGAATCAATCACAAACTCGATTAATTTTGAAAATGTTTGATATCTCTGACAATAAGACAGCAAATTACATGCGACAAAGTGCATAGTGCATTGTGATAGTGTGGGTTTTTGGGGGGTTTTTTCGCCCTTTAATAATATTATCTAAAATTAATTGTTACGGTTTTTTTACTTTACTTTTAGTTTTGATAAATGTCGAGTGCGTTCTGCGTAACGGCACTCTTTCCAGGTAATCTTAAAAACGGCAATACATACACACAAAGGAAACATGGCGAACAAAAAAACCCTTAATGCACTGTGCACTATATTTCATCTATTTGGTGAGATATTGTAAACTGACTGCGAGTGTGTTCTCTATTGTGATTGGTTAATTACATTCTTTTTCCGGGATTAAATAGACAATAACACCCGGAAAGTTAATGACGTCATTAACAATTGGAACAGGCGAAGTTGACGATTCAAGGGTTTACAGTTTGATTGTAGCCAGGCATTTTTTTCAAGAAATGGCAAATATGCAGTTAGTTCTGTAGAAAAACGATTCAGTTTACAATGGACATAACCATATGGAGGTTTTAGATTTCAGGGTGTTATTATCTATTTGATGCCCGCAAATGTTTCATTTTTGCGGGATCAAATAGACAATAACACCCGCAAATCTAAAAACTCTATATGGTTATCTCCTAATTAACACAACTGTAATTAAAATACAACTGATTTCAGTCGGAAAAAAATGACGTCACTACGTTGTTTTGTGACGTAGTTTGGTCACACTGAATGCGTTTGGTCTAAATTCCGAACTTGACAGATGAAATAAAATGTCAGCGAAGTCGGGTAGGGTATAAATTAAAATATTAACACCATTCAAAGCATATTTTGCACTACTTTTAATAAAAATTCATGAAGAAACATTTAAATATACATATTAATTAATACATGAAATGTCGGGGAGAGAATAATTCTTCGGCACTCCGTTTGAGATGGGATTGAATTCAACTTTTCTATACACCACTCCACTTCAGGTTGCCCCGCACCAAATGAAATACTTCCGGGCAGAATCTGAAAGTGCACCGACAAAATCTTACGGAGTTGGAATTGGATGGGGCTTGTAAACGCTGATCTAGCTTATGTCAAGGCTTGTACTTTTATTTATTTCATATTCCCTGACACTTCCTCTGTAAAAATCGTAAGTAGGTGAGAAATAAAAAATAAAAATTGGCTGAAAACCTTTTTTTTTTTTTTTTTTTTTTCATTTTGGCAAAATGAACGTCGCCGGATCCGTAATCCGAAAAAAACAGAAGTGTGGCCTAAGCAGCGTATCAACACACCCAGGAAGTACAGCAATAAAAAGTGTGGTACCTTACATCTAATCTACCTGCAAAAAAAAGGGGGGGGGGGCGGGTAGGGGGGTTTCACATACCATTTAAAAGATTTAATAAATGTTTTTCATAGCAACCATCATTTTTGCTGAAAATTGCAGTTCCATTTTTGGGGGTACCCCGCATTAGTTTCAACCTCTGGTATATACTGCATAACTAACTGTATAACAAATAAAAGTGTATTATTTATTGTCAGCGGATAATAGTATTTGCACAAATAATCAATGTCACATATTATAACCAATCACACCCACAGCTGCTTTTACTCCGTAAATATTTCACGGTGCACCTCCAACTTTGACACGGAACTTTCTTTTTGGTACTATGCAACCTATACCAAAAAAAAAAGTATTTTCAAAAAGTGTCCAATTGGGTGTTTTCATGTCTATCAGGATCTTCTGTGTTCTGATATGATGTGACAACATAATTGAAAGTGTTGTTTTTACAGTGCAACCTTTAATGTACACCTCAGTGTTATGCAAAGTTATATATGTTACAGGAAATATGTATTATCAGGAAATATGTATAATTCCTGAAAATTTCTGAAAATATGTGTATGTCTAATTCACTCAGGAAATATGTGTAATTCCTGAAAATTCCAGGAATTATACTTTTTTCCTGAAATCTAATGGTGAAAATTATACATATTTCCTGAAAGCATTCTCTTGGGCCATGAAGAGTAAACCAATAGTAATCAAAAAGCAGTAAAGTAGCAATTTGTTAAAAAAAACAAAACAAGAGAGAATACTTCTTCACCTTGTGGGAGAAGGCTTGTTAATTACTTCAAACATACCTACAAATTAGCTGTGACAAATCCTGAGATGGCTTCCGCATAAATGTTGTGCAAAAGAGATTTGTAATCAAAACACTTGAGTTTGACTGGTATAAATGTCCCTCGGTTTTAATTATACACTTACAATTATGGAGCACCAGGATACGTTTCGAGAGAGCCTTTTCAAGACTTATGAAGACAAGAGAGTTCTGATCCCTCAAGAAGAGTATGGCAAAATTATCAGTGAACTGCTGGAAGCCGCCAGTGTCTCCAAGAAGACTTCGCACCAATACTATCTTCTTAAGAAGTATGAAGTTCTTCAGTGCGGTGACAGTGAAAGACTGATAAGACGACGTGAGCTCCTCTGTACTTGGTGTCAATTGAAGAGACGTATGATGTGGTTAAACGTGCCCACATTGCAACCGGCCATGGTGGTCGAGACAAGATGGTGTACGAGTTGACCAAGAAATATGCTAACATCACAATAGAAGCACTGAACCTCTTCAAGTCCCTGTGTCTGGAGTGCCAGAGAAAGAGAAAGAGACCAACTACAAAAGGAACAGTCGACAAGCCGATCATCTCCAAAGACTTCAATTCCAGTCAATGAACCAAGGACAGTTTAAATGGATCATGGTCTATCAAGATCCCCTCACGAAGTTCTGTGTTTCGATTCTAGTCAGAGGATGATCTACTTGCAGCCATTGCATTGCTATTTCCTAATGAAGATGCTGATCGTGTGACCATTGCAACTGACTCCTCTATACCTGACCTGGCAAGTCCTCCTGACTCTCCAACTACATCCGATGAAATTACTGTGAACGCTTAAGTAGAACTTGTCTCCTCTTGCCAAGAAGCAATTCAGATACAGCGAAAGAGAGCTAATGAAGCAAACTAACTTTAAATACTATTGGTTTCCTCATCAGAACGTTTTCAGGAAATATGTATAATTTTCACCATCGGATTTCAGGAAATATGTGTAATTCCTGGAATTTTCAGGAATTACACACATTTCCTGAGTGAATCAGATATTACACATATTTTCTGAAATGTTTCAGGAATTATACATATTTCCTGATAATACATATTTCCTGTAACATATACAAATGCATTGTATCATATTTAAAACAAATAATAAATAAAAATACTACTCTTGAAGATACATACTATGGTTTGGTTGTGTATGCTTAGTTGTATATATAGTGTGTGCATGCAGTCAAAGTATCTCATTTCTAATAAATAATTCCTTAAAACTCATTTATTGCAGTGTTTTGAAAGACTTTAATAGGCATATGATAAGAACTTCACCAGACAAAAAGCATATTACATGTGGCATCTGAAATCGACAAACAGTAGTAAATTAGTGTGGTACACATCATGGTTGGGAAAACACCCAAGGTATGGACTATGCTTAGATGGCAAGTCACTGAATGCAATATTTTCAAACTTATCAGCCTAAAAATAAAAATAAAATAATAAAAATAAATAAAATTGACTTGTTTGCAATATTTACCCAAAGAGGGCCCCCATAAGCTTGGCTAAAAACCAAATCGATGAAATGACCTTTTTATAAGGATGCTACACTAGTACATTCTCATTTTGGCTTACTAAACTTATATTTTTGGGAATAAACAGTAATTTTATGTTTTACATTATAGTCTATTAAAGGGGTCCTGGAGTCTACAGGGCTTTATATAAAATGGATTGATAGCCTTATAAAGTATTAGGGAAAATTATATATAAGTTTCAAAAAAAAAATATATATATATTTAAAAACAGCTCAACCGTGTACGAAAGGTCTCACTACACAGATGTCATCTGCCATTGAAACCCATGTTAAATTGCCCAACTTCAAACGAAGATTGGCAATAGAACGGCTTCTCGTTGGCACTAACAACATACACTATTGCGAACATACATTATATAAGCATTTATTTTCACTCCAAAATCGAGAACATTTCCGTTTCAGTGTTTTGCTATATGACCGCATCTGGCTGTAGTACCGGTCCGAACAGGTGGTTCATTAACCGATTCACACCGGCTCTCTCCTGCGTTATACACCCATGTCCCAAAAGGTCGATGCACAATATTACAAAATAACATGGGCAAAATACAGACAGAAGGCTCACCATTAAACATACATATTGTTTTAATTCTTCACCGTTTCCTAGAAGTGAATATGTGAACCATAACATGTGTCACAATTAGGAACTATTGTGGACGTGATCAAACAACTCTCACCCGGAAGTGATCTGTGTAGTGAGACTGTACTCTAATAGTAATGTAAGTGTAATGCAGAACAGCAGCCAGTCTTAATGTGGGTAGCAGATGTTTCGTCCCTGAACCAGTTCGCTACAAATCAGTTCGACCCCAGTACATGCATCTGATGAAATAGTGCAAATGTGGCAATGTATTATGTACCTACATAAAATAACATTGGTTCCAAGTTTGTTTGTCACTTTATTGCTAATGTGTAGGTGGGAGTCTTAAACTGTAATACAATAAAGGTTTTTTTTAAAGGGCTTTCTTTTGTGTGAACTGGTTGATGATTTTTGGTGTGTGTGGGTGGGAGTGGGGTCTTTTTATGGGGAAGTTCCAATTCACATATAAATAATTATATACTCATTTGTATTGTCGTTTTTTAAATATATGTCAAACATGACATTTTTCGCACTGTTTAAAATAACTTTTATGAAAATGGCGTTTCCGCTCGCTTTAAACTATTTTCATTAGGTTGGTCACCCTGTTAATCCGACATGTAAGTATAAGTACTTTCTTACGTATTTTAATTTAATGTCATTACCATATAACCCATAAAATTACACTGGCACTGGTTAACAAAATAAAAATTATATTTCGTAGACATTCATAAAGATATGTTCAAGATAGGAATATTAATTAATAGCCTAACTTCGTGAGGCCCCATTTGGGTTCATATTTGTGTAATTGTAATTTCCGAAATTATCATTTCCGTAATGGCATTTGCGTTATGGAAATGACACCAACACTTTATTTGTTTTTGAATCCTGCAACATGCCAGTGTTACGAACCTCTTACAAGATCATTTCAAAACACTGACTATGTATGTGTATTTAAATGATCTAACAAAATGTTTCTGATGAAGGAACATGTATGCAGGTGTGGTCGGTCATAGGATCGATCACTATCTGAGGACATGTCGGATTTTCTCCCATCCCAATCAGTAGCCCATGACTATGGTATGTGCTATCCTGTCTGTGGGGAAACTTCAAATAAAGCTATATTGTTGCTATTCAATAGGAGTAGTTTATGTAGCCTCTGTAGACCACATGCACAAAGAAAGAAAGAAGTGTTTTATTTAACGACGCACTCAACACATTTTATTTACGGTTATATGGCGTCTGACATATGGTTAAGGACCACACAGATTTTGAGAGGAAACCCGCTGTCGCCACTACATGGGCTACTCTTCCGATTGGCAGCAAGGGATCTTTTATTTGCGCTTCCCACAGGCAGGAGAGCACAAACCATGGCCTTTGTTGAACCAGTTATGGATCACTGGTCGGTGCAAGTGGTTTACACCTACCCATTGAGCCTTGCGGAGCACTCACTCAGGGTTTGGAGTCGGTATCTGGATTAAAAATCCCATGCCTCGACTGGGATCCGAACCCAGTACCTACCAGCCTGTAGACCGATGGCCTGCCACGACGCCACCGAGGCCGGTCACCACATGTACAAATGACCATTTGTTACATCAAATATTTAACAGCCAAAATTTAAAATGTACTGAGATGTCATTAAATGTTCTCCCAGAAAACTTTTTGCATTTTATAAAAGCTAGAATTAAAAACAAAATGCAAAGTGTGATTGAAGAAAATAATCGCGCGACTGATCGCACTTCAGACGAGCGCTCTAACCCTGGGCTACACCCCGCCTATGGATGCATTGATTATATCACATAACCGTAAAGCACTGGACCCCCATCATCAAGCTGAAACGAGGAGTGAAACCACACACACACACACACACACACACACACACGTACGTACACACACATGTACACACCTGCAAATGAGAAGTTAGGGCACACTTGTTATTTTCTAAATAGGTACCACCCTGTTACACAAACGTTTTGATTTACGAGTGCATTTAGCAACAAAACTGAATGAGTATTTGACAACACCCTCAGCATGAAAAAACTGCATGAACAGGAATTCCCCCAACAAAATACATGTATATATGTTCAGGTGCAATCTGTAAATCGTGCTTGTATATGATACAGGACAACACTAGTACACTATTATATGTTTGTTTACTCTTAAGTGATAGCACCATGGAAAGTAAAACGACACACCCAGCAGGTTGTAGACTGTATCAAACATTGGTGTAGCCACGATTACGGGGGGGGGGGGGTATGTTGTTATTTGGGGGCGACAGGCAATTAAGAAAAGGTGGTGGGAAAGAAAGATGTGTGACTGGGAGTGGGGCATGTCCCTCGTCCCCACCCCTCGACTACAAGTAGCCGTACACCAAATTGTATCTGAGTGGGTCAAAGTTCGAGGTGCACCAAACTTTTTATTACACAGTTGAGCCTACCAGTCCTGTGTTTGTGCCAGAAAGAAATTTTTGGGCATGGCACTATGGAATTGAATGCAACCACAGTCAACAGGGGGTATGAGGGGGCCTCCCCCAGAAAGAAAATTGGTTAAGTTTAGGGTTAGGGTTAAGAAAATCATACAGTAAAGATAAGTCATTAATTTTGTCAAAATGTTAACTTCAAAAAATAAAAATTTGGGTATGGCGCCATACCCATTTTACCCTCTGGCAAAAAGTCTGCAGTCACCATTGGTGATAAATGTCCATGGTGTGTATATGTTAATTGATACGCTACATGCATGAGGTTTAGCTACACATGTTACTATTGTCGTCTATGTGATTTGATTTTGTGGTATACACCCTATACTAGTGGAATCAAGTGGAGGAAACAGAGGCAACCAGGTTCAGTGGTTACTAAAACATTTTACGTCAGTACTTCCAAACTGCTCCTGGGCGCGCCCTTTCAGTACAATCTCAGTTTACCTTATAAGCTTGTTTTAGTTATTATTTACATTAATGAATACTTTGAATGTTGTATGTATTAAATGACAATATTTTGTTTTTAATTTATTGATTCATGCACGGCCATTTTGTGTACGCAAGAAAAAGTCCGTTTTGAAAATATCTCGACATTCGCAAAAGAAATATAAGAAGGATCTAAAAATTATTTTAAAAATAAGAAATCAAATTTAAAATCTAATATTTATCAAGAGAAAAGGGAAAATGTACAGTTAAAGTTTGTTTTGTTTAACGACACCACTAGAACATATTGATTCATTAAACACCGGCTATTAGATGTTAAACACATAATTCTCACATAGTCTTTGGGAGGAAACCCCCTACATTTTTCCATTAGAAGCAAGGGATGTTTTATATGCATATATATATATATAAATAATAATAATAATAATAATAATGTGTCTTCCATTATCATTTAACACACACACGCGCACACACACATACACACACACACGTTATATACATGTATAATTAATTTGTTATTTTCCTGCCCCTCAGGATTCACTAAATCTCTTCCACTCTTTTAACAAGTGTTAAACCTGCTCAAACTGGCTATAAACATCTATATATCTGTGTAGTCCATAACATTATAAACGCCACGTAACTGCATACTAGGTAACAGTTAGCCGTGGTTTAAAACGTACTGAAGTGTCGTTTATTATATATTCATTTCCTCCCTTGGCCTATTTCACCAGAAAGTACGCCCCTGAGGAAATTTACACGTACACACAATTTACATAATTGACGAAATATTATTTACATAACCATACTGGCATACTATTTTGTAATTCTTGTTACATTGCATGGTGTACTGGAGGGGGAGGGGCAAACAAACAACCATGCAAAGAAAACCCAACAACAAACAACAAAAACAAAACATGCACACGCACGCACTCATTCACACACATTTGATAACCGATTGCATATGATATTATTTGTGCTAGATTATTTTTAATAATTTAACATTCATTATTTTTTTGTTTATTACCCCAGCGGTCGCTCATAACTGGGAAAATATTTTCCATATTTTCTCAGTGAGAAATATTCTGCATTGGTCAAAGAGTTTGCGTTTACGGCTCTGGTTTTTCGTGGGTTTTTTTTTTTTTTTTTGTGTTAAATTTATAACAAAATGTTATTTTAATGCAATTCATTATAGAATTTGTAGCAGAATAAAAATAACTTTTGTTTTTGAAAATTATCTATGAACATGATTAAATTACAAAGTTATAGCAATTCTCAGAACAGTGGTTTACATCGTTTCTATACAGGTTGGCCTTCGTGCATGTGCGTAAAAAATAAAGGCTTTTAGAGAAAAAATAGCTAAGGTAATAAATAGAATAACAAACTGTGTACCAGTTATTATCAAATTCTACCGGGAAGAAGATTAACATGACAGATAAACAAAGCACTCCTGTCGATAAGGATTCTATAGCAACACACAACAAGGATGTAAACTAACATCTGCAAGTAACTGTGGTCGAGTCAAGCTTACAAATAAAAACTGAAATTGCAGGTGGTTGTGTGTGTGTGAGAGAGAGAGAGAGAGAGAGAGAGAGAGAGAGAGAGAGAGAGAGAGAGAGAGAGAGAGAGAGAGAGAGAGAGAGAGAGAGAGAGAGAGAGAGTATATTATATGTTTATAACACTTCAGCACATATTCACAACAGCCAGAAGCCTATGAAATATATATGTATTTATAGCATTTAACACAGTAGGCCTACTCATGTCAATGTTATTCACATGTCAATATTAGTCCATACCTATTGTCGTAAATATTTATTATCGATCAGTATACAGAACAAAACTCCAACATGGCGGCATCTTTAACGCGACCCACAAACCTACTTCAAAGGCAATTTTAAACAAGCCAAAAATGACCAAAGTCCAACTTGTCATGTACTGTTAAATGGACATATATCACTTTAGTATATGGACGAAGATTAATTTTATTACTACACAATAAAATAATTGCGTTATTAAATGTTTTTGTCGAATTTTCTAACAAGGAAGTAAAACCAAAACCACGCCCGCAAGTACAAAATGTAGTTTCCTGTCGATTTTGCCGAACTGTTGCAGTGTTTACTGTCTAGTGTATAGCTGCCGCCGAACTCAAAGATAAACATTTTACAATTCCAGTTTCTGTTGCTATGCAGTTATATAAAAATGGATGTTTCTCTATTTTAAACACAATCAACACAAATTTCAATACATTAGTGTGTAAAACATTTTATTCTCGGAACCGGCGTGACATCACACGGCCTAGTTACCGATCATCCGGGTCTTTGGGGGTGAGTGAGTGAATGAATGAATGAATGAATGAATGAATGAATGTTTAACGACACCCCAGTACGAAAAATACATCGGCTATTGGGTGTCAAACTATGGTAATGCAAACAAATGATGATCAACATCAATGTAAAAAGATTTAAATAAAAACACAGCGTAAAGAACTGTGCAAAAATACAAATATAACAGATAGATACTGACTCTTCGGGGGTGAAGCAAAACCTTAGTGATTACTGTTTTACATAGAATAAAATTATCATATTAAAGTTACATTATCTGGTTACCATATTATAACATCATATACAAATGTGAAATACAAGCTCAAATGTTCAGTTTATTCAAGAGAAAGATGCTACAATAGACAAATCTCCAAAATGTACATTGTATAAACTGCTGTTAGACACTTTTTGTTTGCAATATTATCTTAGAATATCAATACCTGAATGTTATGCCACGCTTATTACAAAATTTCGTGTATCTTCCCATCAATTGCTCATTGAACAAGGAAGATATTATGGTATAGAAAGATCTGAAAGAAAATGTAAATTGTGCAATAAGGACGATATAGAAGACGAATATCATTGTATTCTGATATGTCCATTGTATACAGGTTTACGAATTACTTACATCAAAAAATATTATTGGTTCAAACCATCTATGTTTAAAATTGTACAATTATTATCAGTTCAAAACAGAAAAGAACTATGTAAACTCGGTAAATTTCTCAAACATGCAACCTTTTTACGTTCTAAGCATATATAATTGTCCATCCTCCAATTACACAATCACCTATTGTATATATTATCTGTTTGTATCATTGTTTATTGAATGTATATGTATATGCCTATGAGCCGTAAGGCTTAAAGCTAATAAACTATACTATACTATACTATACTATACTATACTATACTATACTATACTATACTATACGCAGCTATGGAAAGCTTTTGGAATATCGCGTCTCGTACACTGGGTCACGGGCTTCCGTGACCTTAGTGTATGGTGACGCGATTACCCCGACGAAGAAGAGGAGATGGAGGAAGAGGAAGAGTGCGCCAGGAACGGCACGGGGGGGGGGGGGGGACCAAAGCTGGCGGCTCAACCGCCAGCGGCGGTCCCTTCTGCAACGCCGCTCCCAGCCCAGCCTGAGCCGACGCGACCAGCCCCACGGGAACCGCCGGCCGACGACAGGGATCCTCTCAACACTGCGGTGTGTGAGACACCCAACGACCCTCCATCGCCGACCGTCACATGGCCTAGGCAGAACTGGCCGGTATCTCCGATATCGCCAAGTGCCACGCCACAGGCCCGATTAGTCGCCGCTGGAAAGAGGAAGGCCGTCGCTCAGCCGAGCGACCAACCAGACAAGGCTCGGCCTCCTCCAACACCCAATACACCACCACCTCCGGCCCCTGTGGACTTGGAAGCTGTCTGGCAAGTACAGATCGGCAAGATCAGATCCAGCTTCCACAAGTTCATCCAGGGCGACACCAAGGACAAGACAACGCTGTTGGGTGGAGCACTGGACGAGGAATTACATCACCTCCCTGGTGGAAGCGACTTTGAGTTGCATTCCATCAAGTCTCCAACCGGCACGGCGGGACTAATCGTCACTTAACGCCGAAGAGATGTCTACCGCCAAGCGATCCTGATCAGCGAAATGGATAGCCATACCATTCATCGGATCATCAAGGCTCTCTTCGGCGACGACTACGGAAGCGTCATCAGCCATCTACAACACCAGAAATGGAAGCGCTTCATCCCCCGTTTTGCCGCGACTCCACTCATCAGCACGCCGTAGTCAGACGGCCTTAACGAGGCCACTCGCGTGAACATATCGATCTGACTTTAAACTTTTAGATCTGCGTTCAAAATTTTATGTAGAAATTACTTCTTTCTTTTTTTAAATATTATTAAATAGTCCAATCCTCTCTTCTTTCTCTTATTTAATTTTGGACTGTCCTTCTAAAATGCTCCAAATTATATAAATATTCGGCCGAGCAGTCAATTCTTTTTATTTTTGGCTTGTAACTTTTTTTTTTTTTTTTTTTTTATTCTATTAACTTTTTTACTAATTGCTGTTTTCAAAATTCTGCCCATTTTCAACTACCCCTTCCTCCATCCCGAGTCGGGCCACCGATCGTATCGGAGGTCGGACTCGGGATGGGCGTGTTCGAAATCCTAGTGGTATATGGGCACGTTAAACTAGTTATCATCATCATAAACAAAAAATTCAAACAGAAATCTTGCGCTGTACGAAGAACGTTCGGTTGAGGATACGGTACTAGAGTCTTTAGTTAAAACCGGTTTGATCTCGACACCGTATTATCGATAGTCGTACCTTCCTATTTCAGAATTGATATTTTATAAAGTGTTGGTAGAACTTTCAAAGTTTAGTTTGTATACTAGTAACTGTCACGGTTTTTGACTTTTCATCTTTGTTCGTGCTTTGTTCGCGTCTGGGGCAGACTTTATCACGGTTTTTGTGACTATTTTCTTTTACCATAATTCTGTGTTTGTTTGCGACACAGTATGTGCTATAACCATGTTTGTTTACAATTCACAATGGAATGTTTTATATGTATTTGTAACCCTTTCCCTTACGCTTCTTTTGGTAAAAGGATTAGTTCCTTACTTCACGGGTTTTTATATAAACCATAGTTGAGTGTTTTTGAAACCTATTTTGTCTGCCTTAAATGACATTACTTAATTTTATGTTTGTTAGCCAAATGTAAAAACATCACACAGATGCGTTTTTTTGCCAGCTTTCTAATGCACCTAATAAAACAATTTTCGGGTTAGCGAGTAGAAAGTTATAGGAGATTTAGTGATGTTAACTAACACAAAATGGCCGTCGGGTAATCTTGAGTATGTCTAAAAATGGTGGCTCCAGTGACGTCCATACTACTCCATTAGACTAATCGGATAGCGAGTTGGCTGGAGTATTTAATGGTTGGCACTAAGTTTTTGAGGAGATCAGTACATTTTGGAAGTGCCCAAAAGGCATGTAGGTTATTTCGATGGGGTACCCCCCCCCCCCCCCCCCCCCCCCCCCCTTTGGAGTTGGATATTGTTTTCTTTGTGTCATGTGTTCGAACGGATGGATATACACAGCGGGGTATGGTAAGGTACTTTTAGTTCTTGCGTTTGCCTGGTATTTATTGACAATGTAATGTTATAATTGTGTCTTATTTCCAATCCCAATGTGCAATCGAAATGGAAACCACCGTAAGATAACCTCCAAAATGTTTTATCATAAATTGTAGAAGGTTAAATTAAATTAATCTTTTGGTTATATAGGTATAGTTAGGGTATCCATGTGATTTTAACCTGAGCTAAAAACCTTTGGCCATATTTGCATAACTACCCCCAGTGTAAGTTATTTGCAAGTTATTGTAGTTGTTAGATCGTTAAGAATCTAGGGTTTGATAGATATTCCCCTCCCCCTTGGAGTTATGACTGATCTCTCCAGGGATGTTCTGTGTATTAGATAGATATGTATCTGACTAACTTAGTGTAATTAGATTATACTTGAGTGTAATATTGTTTTATACAGATGTCATAAATAAATAATTATAATATAATTAGTGTTGGTGTAGTTATTTTAGTGGATATTGGAGATTGTGGATAGTTTTATCATTAACTAAGCAATTAGACTTTTATTACTGAATTAAACCTTCCTGTGGCGTGGCCAGCTAGACATTATGTCACAGGAGAGTTTAAATTGGGACCTCGGTCCGGGATTTTCTTATTTCATTTAATAGGGGGCTCGAGCTATTTGATATTTAATTTCTGTACAGACAGAATGACTTGCAAATTTGTTGACTTTTTAAAAGTCTGTTATATCCACTAAAAAAATACTGACATCATGGAGCAAGACTTGTTGAACAACCCTAATATACCTCTTATTAAAAAAAGCAAAAAGGGCAGAGCTAATTGAGCTAGCTAATTATCATAATGTTTCGATCGCCCAGTCAAATAAAGTAGAACAAATCAGGGAAATACTAATTGAAACATTATGTAGCCATGAGTTTGATAAGGAAGAAGAAAATGACAGTGTGGATATGGTAGAACCTGTTCAATTAGATGTATCTGACTTAACGTTTGAACAGAGATTAGAACTTAGAAAATTAGAAAGAGAAGAGAGAGTATGAGAGAGAGAAGGAAGAGAAAGATAAAGAGTTCCAGTTAATTAAATTATGATTGGAGCATGAACACAGAATGAGAGAAGGGAAAAGGAATAGTGAGACAAATTCAAATCATGGACAGGGCACAAATGGTTTCAGAATTAATGACTGCTATAGGTCAGTACCTGTTTTTGATGAGACTAAAGTCGACTTAGTTTTCCAACAATTTGAGAGGGTAGCTAAGGAGTTAGACTGGCCTAGGAATTATTGGCATTTACTTGTTCAAAGTCGTTTTCGTGGTAAAGCTGCTGAGGCCTACGTGGCATTAGACGATGATCGGGTCCATGACTACGCTATAGTGAAGGGAGCAGTGTTAAAAGCTTACCAGTTAACTAGTGAGGCGTATCGCCAGTTGTTTCGCAGTCTTAAGAAAACTGAATCAGAAACTTGAATTTGTGACCAAGAAACAAAATAGTTTTGATAAATGGACTAGGTCGTTAGAAATAGGAAATAGTTTTGCCAAATTACGGGAGGCCATGATTCTAGAGGAAGTTAAAAGTTGTTTACCACCGGCTGTTAAGCTACATTTATCTGACCAAGGTATTGAAAGTGTGACAGGTGCCGCAGAGGCTGTGGACCATTATACTCTGATTCATAAAACTAGTCAGTCTCAATCAGGTTTTGTGAGGTTTGACGAGGTTGGACGAAGAAATAGTGTTCAGGCAGGTTCTAGTTGGAATAACGGTGGCCATACTAGAGGTAATGTGGGTACCACTACTGGTAAGGCTAGCTTGGTGAGTGATAGTGCCAAGTACGGTTTTGCCAGACAGCGGCCTGGTTCGTTAGGCGGTAGTCAGTTGTCTGCTAAGGCTAACTCATTCCAGCCACGTTGTACGTACTGTAAGATGGCAAATCACACAGTGGAGAAGTGCTTTCGACGATAACGAGACAATAAGCAGATAGTGGGTTTAGTCAGGACTGAGACCGAGTTCAACACTTTGTCATTGCCACGTGAGCGACAAAGATATGAGAAGTATGTGTCGGTGGGGACTATTTGTAATGATCAACAAAATAGTAACCCTCGTCCTGTCTCTATCTTCTGTGACACTGGCACATGGCAAAGTTTAATTGTAAAAGATGCTCTTAGTCATCCAGACAAGTCGGCAACGGGTAAAAGTATTGTAATCCAAGGTGTTGGTGGTATGTGTTTAACCGTGCCCTTACATAAGCTTTATATTCAGTCTCCCTTGGTTACAGGCGAGGTGTTAATTGGTGTTATAGACAGCTTACCTATTTGTGGTGTCGAGGTACTGTTAGGTAACGATTTGAGTGAGAATTGTAAACAACACTGTTCATTTTTGGAGGTGTCAGATACACCTGTCCCCAACTGTCTTGAAGTAGTCAGTGATATATTTCCCGCTTGTGTTACTACTCGATCCATGACCAGGCAAAAGTGTTTAGTGAAACCAGAGGAAGTTGATTTATCTGATACAATGCTGTCCCAGTGGTGGGAAGAAAATGATAAACCCGAATCTGTTAAAAACGTAGGGTCCGAACCTAGTTTACAGTCTGTGGAGTCTGACGAGGCTGAGTTAGGGCAGTCAGTTGAGGGAAGTACCCAATCAGTTGAAGTTGATAGCCCCCATGAAGCTTTGCTACAGCATAGCTGGAGGAAAGAAAGTCTATGTAGGGCACAGAAAGAGGATGTAACTTTACAATCTGTGTGGAGTAAAGTAGTTGATGAAAAACAGACGACTATGGAAAACGAATGTTTCTATTTACATAATGATGTACTAATGAAAAAGTGTCTGTCCAAAGTAGTATTTGATGAGAATGAGGAATGTGAATGCGTGTCAGTGGTAGTGCCTAAACCATATCGGCAGGAATTATTAAGCTTAGCACATGAGAGCTTGTTTGCTGGCCATTTGGGTCGTACAAAAACATATGAACGTATGGCATCGGATTATTATTGGCCTGGTATGTTTCGTGATACTAGTTAGTATGTGAGAACGTGTCATGTATGTCAGATGGTGCGGAAACCCAATCAGGTTATTCCGCCAGCCCCACTCAAACTGATACCAATTACAGGGCCGGCATTTTCAAAGGTTTTAATAAACATTGTTGGGCCATTGCCAAAGACTAGTCAAGGGAATCAGTACCTGTTGACAATTATGTGTGTGAATACCCGATTTCCTGAGGCTGTTCCGTTACGTAAGGTTAATGCTAGTGTCGCTGCAAGAGATCTGATAAAATATTTCACAATGACAGTTTTACCAGAGGAAATTCAGTCAGACCAGGGATCGAATTTTATGTCCCATTTGTTTCGACAAGTCTTAGCTCTATTAGACATAAAACAAGTAAGGTCAAGCGCTTATCACCCAGCTAGCCAGGGGGCACTTGAAAGATTCCATCAGGGTTTGAAAAGTATGTTGAAATGCTATTGCAGTGAAAATGGTAAAAACTGGGATCAGGGAATACCTTTTGTACTGTTCGCTGCACGAGACTACAAGCAGGAGTCTTTAGGCTTTTCCCCATTCGAGTTGGTTTACGGTCACACCCCTAAAGGCCCACTCAAACTAGTGAAGAGTAGTTGGATGAAGGAGGATAGCTCCAATCATCTACTAAATTACATAGCTAAAATCAAAGATAGATTATGGCAGGCAACTCAGTTAGCAAATAAACACTTAGCTAATGCCCAGACAAAAATTAAATCATACTTTGACAGGAAAGCAAAAGTTAGGGAATTCAAAGTAGGTGATAAAGTTTTAATGTATTTACCCCTACCCAAATCATCCATGCAAAACAAGTACTTTGGCCCATTTTCGATTGCACGTCGGGTTAGTGACACTGGTTATGTTGTCAACACGCCAGGTCGACGCAGGGCTACGAGATATTGCCATATCAACCTGTTAAAACCCTACCGTGAACGTCTCGCGACTCAACCGACCATGACAGTGGATGTGGAACCAACTGAACCAGGTGATGACCCCAGTGACACTTCAGACATCTGGCTTTCCAATAGCGAAGTGTTGACAAATCTGAACCATGTGCTGTGCTATCTTAAAGGTACATGTAAAGATGAACTTACTGATACAATCAACGAGTTTACGGATCTGTTTCCGGATGCACCAAGGGTGACAGACATCATGGTCCAAGATATCGAACTCGAGAGTGATACAGTTATACCTATAAAGCAGCACGCGTATCGAGTAAACCCTCAAAAAAGAGCACTAATCAAAGCTGAAGTTGATTATATGCTGGAGCACAATATTTTGGAACCATCCAACAGTAACTGGAGTTCCCCGTGTATACTTGTTCCAAAGCTGGATGGAACTTTTAGGTTGTGCGCTGATTTGCGAAAGGTGAACCAGCTGATAAAAGGTGACTCGTACCCACTTCCTAGGTTGGATGATTGCATCGATAGTGTCGGGAATGCGAACTATATATCAAAGTTAGATTTGCTCAAAGGCTACTTACAAATTCCTCTGTCGGAACGGGCTAAACAGATTTTGGCTATCGTCACCTCAGATGGACTCTATCAATTTAGGGTGATGCCTTTTGGACTCAAAACGGCACCTGCTGCTTTCCAGCGACTCATGAACTGTGTTCTTGAAGACTTGCCAAATGTCCGTGTATATTTGGACGATGTGGTAATTGCCAACAATACATGGCAAGATCATATTCAGGACATCAAAACTGTTCACACGACTCCGAGATGCTAAACTCACAGTCAACCTGACCAAGTGTGAATTCGGAAAAGCCCAGGTGACCTTTTTGGGACATGTGGTTGGTCTTGGGAAAGTAGCTCCTATTACAGCCAAAGTGGACTGCATCCTGAAATATCCTCCGCCCACCACGAGAAAGGAAGTTCGGCGTTTCCTGGGGATGACTGGGTACTACCACCGTTTCTGTCCAAACTTTGCCACGGTCGCAGCCCCAATCACTGCACTATTAAAAAAGGGAACCCGTTTCCAGTGGACAGAGCAATGTATGCAAGCATTCACTCTTTTGAAGAACTTATTGTGTACCGCCCCTATAATGGCAGCACCAGACTACCAAAAACCTTTCAAGCTAGCAGTGAATGCCAGTGACGTCGAATGTGGTGGTGTCCTATTTCAAGAGGACGCCCAAGGTCTGGACCACCCTGTGAGTTTCTTTTCAAAGACATTTAATAAACACCAGTTAAATTATTCTACTGTGGAGAAGGAAACCCTTGGACTTGTCACCGCATTAAAACATTATGAAATATATGTGAAAGCGGCCAGCCATCCAGTATCAGTATACACCGACCAGAACCCGCTTACGTTCATCAATCGCACGAAGAGCACGAATCAACGCATCCTGAGATAGAGCCTGATGCTACAGGAGTACTCCCTCTCCATTCAGCACATTGCAGGATCTTGCAATATAATCGCTGATTCCTTGTCAAGGATATGATCCTTGTGATATCGGAACGTACATAGGTTGTTATTCTGGACTATGATGTGAACTTTGTGATTATGTAACTCTTGTTTTATTTAGTTGTATACTTTGATTATACTCGTTTGATAATTACACCTGGAAAAGCCATGCCAAAGAAAAGAACATTGAAGTACTTTTAATATAAAATTATTGTATGTTTGTTAGAAAATGTTCATGCTGAATGCATGCTGATGATGATGATAACTAGTTTAACGTGCCCATATACCACTAGGGTTTCGAACACGCCCATCCCGAGTCCGACCGAGTCGTGGCCTGATTCGGGATGGGGGGGGGGGGGGGGGGGGGGGGGGGAATGGGCAGAATTTTGAAAATAGCAATTAGTAAAAAAGTTAATAGAATAAAAAATAAAAATAAAAAGGTTATAAGCCAAAAATAAAAAAGAATTGACTGCTCGGCCCAAATATTTGTATAATTTGGAGCATTTTAGAAGGACAGTCCAAAATTAAATAACAGAAAGAAGAGAGGATCGGACTATTTAATAATATTTTTAAAAAAGAAGTAATTTTGACATAAAATTTTGAACGCAGATCTAAAAGTTTAAAGTCTGATCGATATGTCCACGCGAGTGGCCTCGTTAAGGCCGTTTGGGTGCACAGCTTAAAGGGACGAGATGGGTTGCATCCCGTCAAGAAAAGCCCTAGATTGACAGTCGATAGACGTTGAAGGTGTAGTGCTGTGCTGAAATACAGATCTTGAGAAGCCGGATCCGTCTGAATGAGAGAGAATGCATGCCAAATTTCCTAAAGCATTGAGGGGACGTGTTTTATATGTATTTGTAACCCTTTCCCCTACGCTTCTTTGGGTAAAAGGATTAGTTCCTTACTTTACGGGTTTTTATATAAACCATAGTTGAGTGTTTTTGAAACCTATTTTGTCTACCTTAAATAACATTACTTAATTTTATGTTTATGTTGGCCAAATTTAAAAACATCACACAGATGCGTTTTATTGCCAGCTTTCTAATGCACCTAATAAAACAATTATCGGGTTAGCGAGTAGAAAGTTATATAAGATTAAGTAATGTTAACTAACACAGCTCGGCGCTCGGCACTCAGTTTTTGGGGCAGACTTTATTACGGCCTTTGTGACTATTTTCTTTTACCATAATTCTGTGTTTGTTTGCGACACAGTATGTGCTATAACCATGTTTGTTTACAATTCACAATGGAATGTTTTATATGTATTTGTAACCCTTTCCCTTACGCTTCTTTGGGTAAAAGGATTAGTTCCTTACTTTACGGGGTTTTATATAAACAATAGTTGAGTGTTTTTTGAAACCTACTTTGTCTGCCTTGTAGACACCTTAAATGACATTACTTAATTTTATGTTTGTGTTAGCCAAATGTAAAAACATCACACAGATGCGTTTTTTGTTGCCAGCTTTCTAATGCACCTAATAAAACAATTATCGGGTTAGCGAGTAGAAAGTTATAGGAGATTTAGTGATGTTAACTAACACAAAACGGCCGTCGGGTAATCTTGAGTACGTCTAAAATTGGTGGCTCCAGTGACGTCCATACTACTCCATTAGACTAATCGGATAGCGAGTTGGCTGGGGAATTTAACGGTTGGCACTAAGTTTTTGGGGAGATCAGTACATTTTGGAAGTGCCCAAAAGGCATGTAGGTTATTTCGATGGGGTACCCCCCCCCCCCCCCCCCCCCCTTTGGAGTTGGATATTGTTTTCTTTGTGTCATGTGTTCGAACGGATGGATATACACAGCGAGGTATGGTAAGGTACTTTTAGTTCTTGCGTTTGCTTGGTATTTGTTGACAATGTAATGTTATAACTGTGTCTTATTTCCAATCCCGATGTGCAATCGAAATGGAAACCACCGTAAGATAACCTCTAAAATGTTTTATCATAAATTGTAGAAGGTTAAATTAAATTGATCTTTTGGTTATATAGGTATAGTTAGGGTATCCATGTGATTTTAACCTGAGCTAAAAACCTTTGGCCATATTTGCATAACTACCCCCAGTGTAAGTTATTTGCAAGTTATTGTAGTTGTTAGATCGTTAAGAATCTTGGGTTTGATAGATATTCCCCTCCCCCTTGGAGTTATGACTGATCTCTCCAGGGATGTTCTGTGTATTAGATAGATATGTATTTGAATAACTTAGTATAATTAAATTATACTTGAGTGTAATATTGTTTTATACAGATGTCATAAATAAATAATTATAATATAATTAGTGTTGGTGTAGTTATTTTAGTGGATATTGGAGATTGTGGATAGTTTTATCATTAACTAAGCAATTAGACTTTTCTTACTGAATTAAACCTTCCTGTGGCGTGGCCAGCTAGACATTATGTCATACTCCTAGACTGAAACGTAGCTATAGTTGGCCCCGTTACAACATTAATCATGTATATATTTTAATCATGTATATATTTTAAAAATAAAATATACTAAAGTAGATAATGAACGTTTTCAATTCTTAATTTTACGTGTTAAAATCGACAAATTCAAATAAATATTATTTTGTTTGGAAAGGGTAAAGTTGGGGGGGGGGGGGGGGTTAACGACATCAAGGATAAAGGATATTGATTTAATAATCATCCGACCCCATACAACCGTAAATAAAATGTGTTGAGTGTGTCGTTAAATAAAACATATCCTATCCTCCCTTCCATCTACTGTTGGATGTCTAACATTTGGTAATTTTGACATAATCTTAGAGAGGAATCGGGTGCATGTGCAGGGGGAGGGTATTGGAGGTCGAAACCCTTACTTGCCCAAGCTTAAAAAAATTTGAAATGTATTGTTTTGGGGGAGCATGGCCCCATATAAACTTCGCTTAACACAGTCTATAACCCCAGCCCCACTGAAACCCTGCACACGCGCCTTGGAAACCCGCTACATTTTTTTTTTTTTAGCAAGGGATTATTTATATGTACCATCCCTTTTTAAGGTCTAAGTAATGAATAAAAATAACATATAGTCTTGAAAAATATTACGTAAATCGAACACAGTACCCACTTCCTCTACCCCTAGAGCGTTACGTAATTAGTAACACCCCCCTTACATGTAACGCGTATGCCAACAGCTGGCCACTGTCAAAATTTCAAGGCAAATCCCCCACTCGCTGACCCCTGGAAAGGCGTTGTACCATACCTCTATGGATATAAATATGTTTTGGAGATATGAGACGACCCCTCAATCAAGACCGTTAAATTTGTTCAAAAATTGCGAAATCTCACGTGAACTCTTGTTGGGGATTTCTATACTTGTGATAAGCCAATGAAAACCGAGATCGGTACGAGCCCGTCAAAAGTGTTCCACTTTCAAAATCATGGCTTTGTTTTTGACCTGGATAAGCCAGCGTAGTGAAACCAATGCGGAGTGCGGCGTCATATACAATGTATGCACCAAACGTAATTTGATTTTTTGTTCTATATGCTTAAATAATAAAAAATATTCCAGGGAATGTAGTTTTAACTTTTTGCATGCCTGGCATATTGTCATTTATTCTTGGAAGATAACACATAGTTGCAGCATGTCTTATGAGTATTACAGCAGCTTGGGTTGTCATATAAGAGAAACGAACAACGGGAATCTGAATTAGTACAATGTATATTTATTGCCGACGTGTTTCCGTATAGTTTGTATGTCGAGGGGACCTGACTATAGAGGCAGGTTGGGCAGAATATAATTTTTGTTGTTGCAATTTTCAGGTAATATTAATTATAAATTTTAACTACTTTGAAATGATAAGATAAGTATTAATATTATAATAATTGTGATGTGAGCTACAAAATATATAATTTGTATGTATAATAAAATTTGTATGCATGATTCAAGATTAATTATTTTTATTATTTTAACATAATTTATTTTTATTTCCAAATAGAATATATATGTAAAAACAATTGCAAAGTTGTTACTTTACAACTTTAAATTACAGTATTATTATTGTCATTCTTATTATATAGATGTAAAGACAATAGTGAAAATGTTCTACTGAATACATTCTTTTTTTCTTTAAATAATGAAATGATTTTGTTGTTACAGATTGTGAAATTATCACATGATGTTGGCCTTCCTTACTGGTTGAATGCAGCTGAAAAGAAAATAGCAATAATAAAATATAGCCAACTTCAGACCTTGTCATCTAAGGGGAGTTATACATCTTTCTAGCTACCCATCACTCCCCTGAGATTAGTTCAAGGAGAATAATGTATGCTCCCTTTGGCATGTAACTAAGGAAAATCTTCACCTCGTCACGTGACAAACAATGGCGGCCAGGAGTCGAAGTACCCGTATGTTCGGTTCCGAGAATAGGAGACTTAATTTAATAATAATAATAATAATAAACATAGATATATATATTTTTTTAATCTGCTTTTTAGGTATATATTCTTTAAGTAAAACTGAGGTATCTTGTTATTAAAATTCCTCTATTATGTATCGAGACCAATTTGGAATATTATTTCGACCAACAAATCTAGCGCACTACCAATATTCGTTTTGTCCCCAGAATTGTTCGTCTCCAGTTAGTTTGACTCGTTTGGAGTCTTAGTAAAACCTGAAACAACAGGAAATTTAATGTGCCAATGTAGTT
>NW_024532869.1:0-146856 GCF_016097555.1 Gigantopelta aegis
ATAATGTTCCATCTAATAAAATCACAAGTTATAGCAAGTTAAAGATTTTAGTTTATTATATGTGGGTGGGGTTTGTATTGCTCTGTTCAATGTCAAAATTTGGGTCTCTTGATGGTGTTAGCTTGTTTAGAAGTCAGTTTCTAATATCATATAGTAATATCATGTGACAAGATATAGCTAATAATGAGAATATGTTATTACTACAGTTTGTTAATTGTTACAATGTAATACAATTGTTGATGATGATGTTTACTGATGACCTGGTTACATTGACTATATAGTTTACTGTCTAATAGTTTATGTTCTTTTGTAATTAATAACTTTGTCTTATGTTTCTAGAATGGACGTACCCCTGCACATAATGCAGTCAATGAATCGTCATACTGACACAATTAAAAATTGGTAATTGAAATTGGACAAAGTGATATTAATATAAGGATACATTAGTTAAGTCACAGTAATTGTATTACAAGAATATCCTTGTACAAATTATGACCAATAAAGTAAATTCAAATTACTTCATTTGAGATTAATAAATCAATAACACATGATAATTTGAAATGTATTACTGATTTAGTGAGAAACTTGTTGTCTACAACGGACAGTTCGTCATCATTTCTTGATTCTTTTAATACATTTCCAAAAATATTTCAATAATAATAATAATGTTAGTATTGATTAACTTAAGACAAAAAAGAACATGGAAAAAATAGCACTTTCATTATGTGACTTGTAACAAGACTAGTCTATATAATAACATAAGAACTTCAAATACTGTTCAAGGTTTTCTCTGTTAGTCATGATACTATTAATCATAGCATTTGTCTAACTAGTAAGTGTAATACTATCAGTCGAGTCCTTACTTTGCTTGACATATATTCACTTCAGTTAATGCACAAAAAATGTTTATACAAATTTTATTAGGAAACCATTTATTACCATACTATTCCAAATTTGTCAAAAACAATCCAAAGAGCACATATGTCACCTTATCATCAGTTACTAAGCAACATTTACTAAGTCAAGAATTTAGAAACATTTACTAAGTAAATGATATAGTATTTAGTCACTGTAGCCCTTCTATATTCTATATACATTTTAACAGAAAACTGTTTATTGCCATGTAGCTATTCCAAATTTTAATGAAAACAAAGTCAAATCATACTATAATTATCTTTAATAATATGTATTCATCAATTTCTATGAAAGATTTATAAATTTCCAAAGCAATTGTACCAATGTTAAAAAATCACAAAATACAAGGAGTCCATATAATAAGCAACAGGATATAATTCCTATATAGCAAAAGTATGTAATGTCACCATAGTGACAATCACTATAGAAACAGCATTAACATCACCATAGTCAACTGTTACTATAGCAATAATAGTAACAACGATTGTTATTAATGTTTATCTAATCCATAACCTGGTATAAAAAACAAAATAATGGCACAGCCCATTCTCACTATAGTGATAAAAGAAGGACTTGTTCATCCATAGTGAATGCATATAAAAGTCACAGCTTACTTCCATTAAGAATTTTCAACACTATGTTCATCATTGTCTTATTAGCAATGAAATATATTGTAGTACAACATTTATTTTTGACATTACTATTTATCATAATTTAATAAGACATGTTGTACTATACAGTAGACTGTGAACCCACAAGTATTGTGAACTGTTGTATGATATAAAATTATATATATGATTGCGTTGATTGAGTGTGTACTCATACAAACTATACATATGATGTTTATAGATATTATCTTTTACCATTGTACAGGTTGTCATTATTGTGTATAGTTTGGTTGATTGGAAAATCAGATGACAACTTTCTTGTAAAACTACAGAACAATGACTTCATTGAAGTAGTGTACATTTGTATAATATATTATCATTGATAATGTGAACCATTAGGGACATAATAATGATGTAATGATGCTCCAATGGTACACTGGTTTTACATTTCACTTCTTTGTAGTGTCTATAATATAAAATTAAGCATTAACTATCATTTATTTTTATTGAACATCCTTATTTTCTTATTTATTTATAACTTTTGTAATTAAATAGCCTTGTCTGTTATGTTCCTAGGATGGACGTACACCTGCACATATGCAGCGGAGAATGGACATACTGACACAGTTAAAACTGTTAATTGAAATGGACAAGCTGATATCAACACTAAGGATATGGTAAGTCACAGTAATGTATTACAAGATATATCATTCTACCAAATATGACTGATTAAGTATTCAAATTACTTCATCTGAGATTAATAAATAATAGACACATAATTTGAAGTTTTATTGTTGATGTTACTTTCATTATGTGACTTGTAACAAGACTAGTCTATATCATAACACAAGAACGTATAAATAATGTTAAAGCTTTTTCTCTATTAGTCATGATACTATTAATCATAGCCATTTGTCTAACAGTAGTGTAATACTATCATGCCTGAGTCCTTACTTTGCTTGACCAGTATTCGTTTCAGTTAGTATCAAAAACATTTTATACGAATTTAGTAGGAAACCATTTATTACCATAACTATCCAAAATTTGCAAAAACAATCCATAGAGCACATATGTCACCTATCATCAGTTACTAAGCAACAATTACTAAGTCACCATAGCAACATTTACTAAGAAAAAGATATAGAATTTAGTCACTGTATCCCTTCTATATTCTGTACAAATTTTAACAGAAAACTATTTTATTGCCATAGCTATTCCAAATTTATTAAAACAAGTCAAATCATACTATAATTATCTTTAATTAATATGTATTCATCAATTTCTATGAAAGAGTTATAAATTTCCAAGCAATTGTACCAATGAAATCACAAAATGCAAGGAGTCATACAATAAGCAACAGCATATAATTTACTGTAGCAAAGTATATCAATATTAGTAATGTCACCATAGTGACAATCACTATAGCAACTTAAGCATAGCAATAACGTCGCCATAGCAACTGTTGACTATAGCAAATAATAGTGACAACAGTTGTTATTAATGTTTATCTAATACCATAGCGCTGGTATAAAAACAACATAATGGCAAGCCCATCTCACTATAGTAAGTAAAGAAAGACTTGTCCACCATAGTGAATGCATATTAAGTCACAGCTTACTTTTCATTGTTTCTATTAGCAACGAAATATATGTACTACAATATTTATTTTTCACATTACTATATATAGTAATTTGATAAGACATGTTGTACATACAGTAGACTGTGAACCCACAAGTACTTGTGAACTGTTGTATGATATAAAATTATATACACGGGCGTAGGAGCCGGTCCGGCCAGTCCGGCTTTGGCTGGACCATTTTTCAGCTTCTCCAAATATTAAAATGTAATAATGAATCAACAACACAAAAATGAGACAAAAAGAAAAAATAACAAGGCTGGTAGCTCACACGCATTTGGCAGCCATGTTTTTCATTCACTGCACCCATTGAATTCAAAATTATTTGCATGCTTAATCACGTGTGTTATTGTGTATCAGCTGGCTAGTAACTTGACAAATTATGTATATTCCAGACAAGCCACACCAACCAAAAACTTCAATTTTTCCTAAGAGACTTTTTGGAAAAAGCAGATCGTTCAAAGAAGTTTCAACCTCAATGGGTTTCAAAAATGCAAGTGGCTTCACTATGATGAAGCACTAGATGTCGCATTCTATCATTTGTGTGGTAAAAGCAGATCAGGAAAAAAACCTCAGTTCCAGCATGAAAGATCAAACTTTTCTAAGTAAGGATAGAACAATTGAAGGATGGTACGGATCATTCCAATTGTTAGTATATACAACAAAATTTTGCATGGAAAGAAATGCGTGAAAAAACTTGCAGTGATAGGCCTGAAATTACAACCAGATTCACTCCTGACTAACATAATTTTCAAAATTTTCCCCAGGGAGGGGCATGCCCCGGACCTCCTTGGACGCTTCAGTGTCAGTCTGACCATTCCATTTTTGCTTCCTACGCCCCTGATATATGATTGTTGATTGAAAGTATACTCATGCAAACTAAGTACATGTACGTATGATGTTTATAAGATATATCTTTTACATTGTAAGGTTGTCATTATTGGTATAGTTTGTTCGATTGGAAATCAGGACAACTTTCTTTAAAACTACAGAACAATGACTTCATTTAAGTAGTGTACATTTGTATAATATATTATGATTGATGATGTGAACCATTTGCTGACATAATAATGATGTAATGATGCTCCAATAGTACACTGGTCATACATTTCACTTCTTTCTAGTGTCTGTGATATAAAAGAGCATAAATTATCTTTATTTTATTGTATCCTTATATTTACTTATTTATTGATAACTGGTTACATTGACTGTATAGTTTATTGTGTAATAGTTGTCTTTTGAAATTAAAAACCTTGTCTATTATGTTCCTAGGATGGACGTACACCTGCACATTATGCAACATGGAATGGACATACTGACATGGTAAAACTGTTATTGAAATTGGACAAGCTGATATCAGCACTAAGGATATAGTAAGTCACAGTAATTGTATTACAAGACATATCATTGTACTAAATTATGAGAAATAAACTAATGAAATTACTTCATCTGAGATTAATAAATCAATAAGACACATAATTTGAAGTGTATTACTGATTTAATAAGAAACCTGTACTCTACAACAACTGTTCTTTACCAGTTCTTGATTCTTTTAATATAATTTTTCAAAACATTTCAATAATAATAATGTTTAGTATTGATTAACTTAAGACAATAAGGGAACATGCAAAAAATGGTACTTTCTTTATGTGGCTTGTAACAAGACTAGTCTATATAATAACACAAGAACTAACAAATAATGTTCAAGCTTTTTTCTCTATTAGTCATGATACTATAATGATAGCCATTTGTCTAACTAGTAGTGTAATACTATCATGTCTGAGTCCTTACTTTGCTTGACCATTATTTCACTTCAGTTAGTAAAAAAAAACATTTTATATAAATTTAGTAGTAAACCATTTATTAGCATAACTATTCCAAATTTGTCAAAAAACAATCCAAAGAGCACATATGTCACCATATCATCAGTTACTAAGCAATAATTACTAAGTCATCATAGTAAATTGTACAGAACATTTAGAGAGTTCTAGAGATTACATAACATTTCACACATTTAATATAGTATTATATATCACAATGGATTTCAACAGACAAGGTTTGTTGTAATACAATTGTTACATGTGTTGACTTCTTTCTCTAGGATGGCAATACTGTATTGCATTATGCTTGCTTATGAGGTAGGTTTGTTTTCCAACGACATTTTACCTCCCCAACTGGTATTAAGGACACAATACAATACCTGCTAAATAATGTGAAGTTAAATCCACTAGCTGTCAACAATCGTCAACAAATACCATTAGAACTTATTCCACCAAATGTCAAAGACAGATTCCAATTACTAAAATTGTTTCAACCATTTCTTCAACATAATATAGAGTATCCAGTAGATTCATATGCCAAACTATTCCTTTGTGGAAAAAAACAAATGCTGGTAAAAGCTCATTAGCTGCTGTTATATCTTATCATGCTGACGATTGGTATCATGACATTTGATCCAGAAGAGAGTGTGTTGAAGGTGTTGTATTACAAACCACTGGAATTGACTACCACTGCATTCGTAGTTTGGAAATAGGAAACGTTGTAATTTTTGATTTGCCGGACATGTAGAATATTACAGTAGCCATGCTGCAGTATTGGAAACTCTTTTGTTGAGGTCACCAGCTGTCTTTGTAATTGTAACTAATCTTACTGATGAGAAAGAGATAATAAAGAGGGGACCTGTACTTCTGGGTTAATTTTATTGAGAATGTTAGTACTAATTTAAGTAACCCCAGTCAAGTTATCATTGTTGGAAGCCATATTGATCTTTTGCCACATGAAAATGATTACAAATCTTTTATTAATGAAATTGGAAGTAGTGCCATTCGTGATCAAAATTATACTGGTTTTCTAGCAATGGACTGTCATAGACCAGGAGGTAAAGGTGTTAAAGAATTTATGACTGAACTACAGAAGAGCTGTGAAGCTGTTATTGACAGAGAAGATAAAATAAGCTACCATTGTCATTGTCTACATGCTTTCCTTCAACAGCTTCAACTTGTGGCTATTAGTTTAGATGACCTCTGCTCAAGAATTAAGAATATGAATGAGCCATGTCTTTTGTCAGACCGATCAACTGTGTTGAAGTTTTTAAACCATTCTTGGAGAAAAGGGTCTTGTCTTATTTTTAGGAGATTGGTTAATTATTGACAAAAAAGCTCTGTTGACTGAAGTAAATGGCATTATTTTTAATGAAAGCATTGATCGTGTATGTAAACCCATTACCAGTAATACTGGTATCATGCCAGTGTCCACATTAGCTAAATTATTTCCCCACCACAATACAAAAATGTTAATTCGCTTCCTAATAAGTCTACAATTCTGTCACCAAATCAATTCTCGTTCTGTTAATAACATCGCAAACAATATACCATCTGAAGAGCCTCCTGTAAATGAAGATGTCAAATACTTATTTTTTCCAGCACTTATTAAGAAAACAGGCCCTCACCACTCTTCAATACAACAGATGGATTTGGTTGGTGTTTATGGTGTCCAAATCCACAACAATTTCTACCTATACGATTCCTTCATACACTACTTCATCACTTGGCCTATACTCGTTGTCATCCTCCTGACAACACTGGTATTATTGAAACCAACATTAAAGTTGATGAACTCTGTCGTAATTGTACTATGTGGAAAAAATGGCATATACTGGAAAAACGAGAATGATATTGAAGTAATGGTGGAGGTTGCTGAACACAATAGATGTGTTACAATTCTAGTTTCATACAGTAGTTCCTTGAAGAGTTATGAGATCTGTACATCTCTCATTAAACAAGTACTTAGTCTTAAGAACAAGATATGCTCGTGTGAAGTGGAGCAGTTTGTCATTCCTCCTGGTAATGTAAATGATGTTATTGAGAAGGAGCAGAGACACCGTATACTCTATTCCCTCCGAAAAAGCAGCCATTGGAGTTATTACCAAATGCCCTATTGGTGATGTAAACAATAAAACTGCTACAAGTGTTGACGTCAGATCAGTTGTGGGTGAAAATGAAACCGTACCTCTTCATTGCCCCCATTGTCATTGAGGCTCTCTTTACTGACAGCAATAAGGACATACTCTTGCCACATCACCACATCCAACATATAGAGAAAGCATGCAGGAAGATGATACCAGTATCATCTGATCATTCTTATCTCTTAGTGAGGGAACGTCTCAACCGATTTAGCATTTTTACTGGCCGTAATCCTTTAGTAAGTCATTTTAGCAATGTTTTATTGTTTGGATTTTGTAAATAGACTATATCCTCTCGACCTATTAGAGATGAAGAGATACAACATCTATCTGATGATGCATTTTATATTACAAAGAAAGGTAGGTCATCATATCTGTCTTACTTAACATTTACTTATTTATTGTTTGATAGAATCTGTCACCACTAATCCTGATAAACAGACACAATATCAATGTGCATGATATATCAGTATATTTGGTATTCATGTAATCCATTGCAATAAGTCATTATACTAGAGATATGTAATATGTTTACTATGTGCCTACCTGTTTTTAAGTAAAGATTAGTATAGCTTTTAGCAGAAAGAAACCACTTATATTGATAGATGTTATTCTGAGTTCATATGTCCTGATTTATAACTTTTTACTATTGTGTGTGTGTTAGTTTTGGTTCATTGCTATAGTAATTTTAAAAACAGTAGCAATTGTTTTGTTTCCATGCTGCTGCTGTCAGAAATGTTTTTTGCAACTTTATTGTTAATTAATACCATGTTACAGGTACACAAAACTTAAAGCAATCCATTGATGATTTTAGTCCCTTCCTAAATTATGTAAGTTAGTTGAGTCATTTTTGACAATAATTATTGTTTCATTTAATTTCTTTTTAGTTGTCAAACCTACAAGACGTGAAGTTTTAATTCAACTAGCCTGTATTGATGCTTCATGGCGTGAACTTGGAGATGGCCTTGGAGTGAGTTATAATTACCTTCGAGGGTTGGCTCAATCTAATCATGGAAATCTAACAAAACTTAGTGAAGTCATTCAGATTGGATAGAGATGGATGATGACGGTGCTCCTGTAACATGGAACACAATTTTAGATGTTCTAAAGGGACCATTAATTAAACAAAGCCCTAGCTATGAAGATATACCAGTTATTGAAAGAACAAAGTTCTAAAGAACAGATAGCTCCAAGTAAATATACAACAGACTCATAATGTTATACATAAATGTTTTAGACACAATGCAGTTAATTGTTGTGATGGTCATATTATTACAATTATAGAATTAATCTGCTCTGTAGGTCCTTGTCTGACTTTAGTTACCGTAACATTATTTATACCATTGCTTTTGTGACTAACAAAATGGTTAATATATTTTAGCAATTTTTAGTGAAATTTAACTCACATAGCAATTAGGATTGAATGTGTTATATTTTGCAATTACTCACATATCATATTATGTTTTAATGTATACTCTAGTTATAGTTAAATGTTATGTAATTATTATCATATAATGCTTGTATTATGACTTTGTATAAGATGAATTGTACATAACATGACAAATTTATGATGTTCACTTGATATCATATAGAACCTGTTAAGGAATCAGGTACTGCTAATACAACTGAAGGATATAATACTGACAACTTACTCATAGAACATCAGGTATGATTTATCTTATGTTATAGGTCATGTTAATGTTGGTCATTCACAAACTCAGTTGCTTAATGATAATTATAATAGACAATGGTTACTTCATCAATCTTTCCTATTGTAAACATAAACATTATTTATGACATATTTATACTCTACTTAATAGCATCATTCCTCACAAGAGCTTTCAAATGAGCCAAAAGAAGAACCTCTCCCTAGTGACAGTACACACCAAGGTAATGTAAGACATATAAACAGTATCTACTGCATATAACATATATGATGACATCTACTAATCAATTGTGCTGCCTATACAGTGATGTTGTTATAGTTGGCATAGTGATATTAAGTAGTTTATTTATGTTAATAAATGTTGTTTGCTTGCTTATTTAGATCACAATTCACCAATTTTCTTTATATTTGCAAAGTAACTCAGTTACTTTTCCCTTTTATGTTATATTGTGTAGGCATATGTGATCCTTCAGAAATATTTCTGGATTATTTTGCTGATATTTGTGATGCCATTGAAGTTAAACCACTTGCCATTGTTAACCGAACTCCTTACTGCTAGATTGATATCATCTAATTTTAAAGAAGATATAGAAAGTATGAGTGGTGATAATTATGACAAAGCGAACAAAGTAGTTAATGAACTACAACGACAAATCAAGGAAAAAGGAACTGAATGTTTAAAGACTATCTGTGATTTCCTTTTGAACCAGAACCATACATTAAAAGACATTGGCATAAGAATGAAATGTCAACTAGAAAGTAAGAGATTATATTGTAAAAATCTAGTATGACTGACTGTTATTTTACAGTATAATATTATAATACATTTATTATGTAATGTAATTGCTTGATTTTAAATGATATCAACCTACTGTTTTTTTTTCTTTTTACCTGCAGGCTTAACTCCACCTACTAATTAGTTGCAGTCCCTCCCTCCCTTCCTTTAATTTCACATTAGTTTATATATTTCATTATTATAGTTAAGTTAGTTTTTTACATTTTAATTGTCTTTAATTTACCATTAGTTTTTTCCTTTTTGATTGCTACTATTTTCTGAAGTAAATTGCTAAATTTATAGTGCTATTTATTCCTAATATTCAGCGTAAAGACACCATACCCAACTTTATAGTTGCCACGACAACACATCTATGCATAGAAGTTATAAAAATGACTACTAAAGACAACTTTAAACCTTAACTTACCAGCAATAACTCTTTCTTCCTAATATTCAGGGTAAAGACACCACACCCAATTTTATGGTTGCCATGACAACACTCCTATCCGTAGAATATTTATAAAAATGACTTTTACAGACAATTTCAAACCTTAACTGACCAGCAATAACTTTCTAATATTCAGAGTAAAGACACCACACCCAATTTTATGTTTACCACGACAACACTCCTAACAGTTATAAAATAACTATTACAGACAACTTTAAACCTTAAGTTACAGCAATATGCATAGGATAGTTATAAAAATGACTATTATAGACAATTTCAAACTTAAGTTACCATCAATAACTTTCTTTCTTCCTAATATTCAGGGTAAAGACACAACACTTAATTTTATGGTTGCCACGACAACACCTATACATAGAATAGTTATAAAAATAACTATTACAGACAATTTAAAAACTTAAGTTACCAGCAGTAACTCTCCCTTCCAAATATTCAGGGTAAAGACACAACAATCAATTTTATGGTTGTCACGACAACACTCCTATGCATAGAATAGTTATAAAAATGACTATTACAGACAATTTAAAACTTTAAGTTACCAGCAATAACTCTCTCTTTCTTCGTAATATTCAGGGTAAAGACACAATACCCAATTTTACAGTTACCACGACAACACTCCTATGCATAGAATAGATATAAAAATGACTATTACAGACAATTTCAAACCTTAAGTTACAAGCAATAACTGTGTCTTATATTCAGGTTAAAGACACCACACCCAATTTTACAGTTACCACGACAACACTCCTATGGATAGAATAGATATAAAAATGACTATTACAGACAATTTCAAAACTTAAGTTACCAGCAATAACTGTCTCTTTTCTTCTAATATTCAGGTTAAAGACACCACACCCAATTTTACAGTTACCACAACAACACTCCTATGGATAGAATAGATATAAAAATGACTATTACAGACAATTTCAAACCTTAAGTTACCAGCAATAAGTCTTTCTTCCTAATATTCAGAATAAAGACACAACAATCAATTTTACGGTTGTCACAACAACACTCCTATGCATAGAATAGTTATAAAAATGACTATTACAGACAATTTCAAACCTTAAGTTACCAGCAATAACTCTCTCTTTCTTCCTAATATTCAGGGTAAAGACACAATACGCATTTTTACTGTTGTCACAACAACACTCCAATGCATAGAATAGATATAAAAATGACTATTACAGACAATTTCAAACCTTAAGTTACCAGCAATAACTCTCTTTCTTCCTAATATTCAGGATAAAGACACAACACTTAATTTTATGGTTGCCACGACAACACTTCTATGCATAGAATAGTTATAAAAATGACTATTACAGACAATTTCAAACCTTAAGTTACCAGCAAATAACTGTCTCTTTCTTCCTAATATTCAGGTTAAAAGACACCACACCCAATTTTACAGTTACCACGACAACACTCGTATGGGTAGAATAGTTATAAAAATGACTATTACAGACAATTTAAAACCTAAACTACAAGCAATAACTCTATCTTTCTTCCAAATATTCAGGTTAAAGACACCACACCCAATTTTACAGTTACCACGACAACACTCCTATGGATAGAATAGATATAAAATTGACTATTACAGACAATTTCAAACCTTAAGTTACCAGCAATAACTCTTTCTTCCCTAATATTCAGGGTAAAGACACTACACCCAAATTTACGGTTGCCATGACAACACTCCTATGCATAGAATAGTTATAAAAGGATTATTACAGACAATTTCAAACCTTAACTTACCAGCAATAACACTTTCTTCCTAATATTCAGTGCAAAGACACCACACTCAATTTAACGGTTGCCATGACAACACCTCCTATGCATAAAATAGTTTTAGAAATGACTATTATAGATATTTGAAACCTTAACTTACCAGCAATAACTCTTTGTTCCTAATATTCAGGGGTAAAGATACAACACCAACTTTACGATTTGGCATGACAATCATTTTTATAACTATTCTATGCATAGGAATGTTGTTGTGGCAACCATATAATTGGGTGTGGTGACTTTACCCTGAATATTAGGAAGAAAGAGTTATTGCTGGTAAGTTTAGGTTTGAAATTGTCTGTCATAGTCCTTTTATAACTATTCTATGCATAAGAATGTTGTCATGCCAATCGTAAAGTTGGGTGTTGTATCTTTATGCATAGAATAGTTATAAAAGGACTATGAATGACTATCTTTCTTCCTAATATTCAGGGTAAAGTCACCACACCCAATTATACGGTTGCCACAACAAGATTCCTATGCATAGAATAGTTATAAAAATGATTATTACAGACAATTTCAAACATTAAGTTACTAGCAATAACTCTTTCTTCTTAATATTCAGTGTAAGACACCACACCCAATTTTATAGTTGCCATGACAACACTCTTTTAAATAGAATAGTTATAAATTGACTACTACAGATAATTTCACAAGCCATTAGGTACAGACCGTTATCATTTCGAATACGTCCGCATACCCCAGTATATCATTGTGGGCAGAGGGCACGCCTATAATAATAAGACGTGCCTATTATAATTATTCGTATTATAACTATTCGCACCTCCACTGATATTATAATTATGGGCACCTCCACTGAGTCTTGTGCTATAAATTATACTGATAACTTTATCTTTGCTGTATTAACTGAATCTTGTGCTACTGATAACTCTATCTTTGCTGTATTAACTGAATCTTGTGGTACTGATAAACTCTATCTTTGCTGTATTAACTGAATCTTGTGCTGCTGATAACTCTATCTTTGCTGTATTACTTTCAATCTTACTATATTAATTTACTTTTATTGCCCTTAACTGTTCAATAATCAAGTATCAATTATTTCTGTAATATTTTTTCCTTTTAATTCTTGTATCACTACTTTATTTATTATATTTATACTTTTTGCATTAAAAAAGTTGTTTTAACAACTATGTCAACCTCACGTTTTCCATGTTCATATTGTCCAAAATCTTTTTTCATTTAGAAGTGGACTATCTCGTCATATGAAGAAAGACCACACTGAAGAAAAAACTGGAACAAACGATAGTCTTGGTTGCAGTGAATGTGACTCCAGGTCGGTTTGAATAGACTGTTTTGTGTAATTGACATAATTATTTAGGTTTCCAACAATCTTTGCTTTGATATCACATCTTAAAAGTGAACACAATATGGAAATTAATATTGACAAGTTCTGCTTTGATAATTTTGAAGAGTTTAGCACATGGAAAGCAGGGGAAGAGGAGAAATGTAAATCCCATTATGTACAGCACTCATCAAGTCGAATATATGGAGCTACTAAATATAGGTATCTATACTGCAACGGTCAGGAAAGGTAAGGGTTCGAGGGAAAAGGTGAGCGACAACTTAAGAGCCAAGGCTCAAGTAAAGTAGGATTATCATGTATTGCACATATGAAGGTAATGGAAGACACAATACAAGGAGCTATTACTGTTGAGTATTGTTTCACATCATAACAGTCATTCCATTAAACTTTCCCACCTTCCTATTCCTCCTGATATTAAAACATCAGATAGCAGCAAAATTACATGATGGAGTATCAATTGAAAGGATATTAGATGATGTGAGAGGACAATGACAAATGGTGAGATTGGACGTGAACAATTACTTTCACGACAAGACATACTCAATATTCAACGACGACTAAATTTAGAGAGTGTGAGAAAAGATACGAATGATCTCTTAAGCACATGTGGCTTGGGTTGAAGAAATGGCAGGAATGTCATACAATCCTGTACTTTTTGTTCAAACCTCAAGGCATAGAGCAGTCAGAAACAATGAATGACCTTGCCAAGGATGACTTTATACTAGCATTACAAACTGAGTTTCAAGAGATGCAATGATGCAATATGGCAGCAAGGTCATTTTAATGGATGCAACACATGGCACCACTCAGTATGACTTTCAACTAATATACATACTTGTAATAGATGACTTTGGAGAAGGATTACTGTAGCATGGGGCCATAAGTAATCGGGAGGATGTCACATTATTGGTACAGTTTTTGAAGGCTGTACATACACGTGTAGGAAAATATAGAAACAGCATATTTCATGTCTGATTGTGCAGAACAATATTAAATGCATGGTCTGGTGTTTTTTGGTACCCACAACACAAAAAGATTGCTCTGCATTTGGCATGTTGATCGGGCTTGGAGAACTGCTCTTAAGCAGCACATTCCTAACAGGCAAGAAAGAATAGAAGTATATCACCAGCTTTGCATTTTGTTACAAGAGCGAGAAGAAAGTGAATTCATTGTCAGATTACAGCAATAATGGTCCTTTTTGAATGAACGATATGATAACTTTTTTAAATACTTCAACACACACTATGTACCTCATACAAAAACATGGGGCTACATGTTATAGAGTGGGTACAGTCGTTAACACCAACATGTTCACTGAGTCATTCCATCGCCTTTTGAAAGTAGTATACTTAAACAACAAACAAAATCACCGTGTTGATTGGCTAATCCATGTTCTTCTTCGAATTGCACGGAATTTAGTTTATGAACAGCTACAAAAGATAGAAAAGGGTAAAACAACACATAGAAAAAAACAGAGATTCATAAAAGACATAAAGCTGCAATGGGAGCTAAATCCAACTTTACAACCAACCAATGACAAAACATGGAGAATTCAGTCTTACAATAAAAAAAGACACATACTACATTCTCAACAAAACTATTAGAAAATTGTTCGTGCAAGCTTCATTGCTCAATGTGTCATGCGTGTGTACACATGTATTCATGTACATGTATGGATGCAACCTTACATTACACGGTATGTAAGCATATACATTTTCTTCATATGTCAATTAACCGACAAGAGGAAGAGGAGAATATGGAGAACAAAGATGAACTTGAGAATGCTAATGGTGATTATGAAAAGAAGGATGAACAAGACACAATAGAAAACAAAGACAGAAATGAAGGCGTGGAGTATAATGAAACTGAAACTGAATGTGAAAGTAACAACAGCTGTGATATTTACAAGTGCACAGTTGATAGCAATGAGTTTAACACACATGAATATTTTTCTCATGTACTGCAAGCTGATTCATTCACAGACCTCACTGCATGTAAGACCAAAGTGGAAAACTTGATGCAAAAAACTTCTGTCCTTAATACAATCTAGCAATGACATTGATGCACTGACAACAGTAAAGGAACATGTCCAATCAGGTATTTCAGTACTTCAATCGAAACATATTTATTCCGAAAACAAAGAAAATTTCAGGCCTACAATAAATGTCACACCTAATTCTAATCATTCTAAACAACCTAGATTTTTCTCGACAAAAAGAAGGGAAACAACAAAAAAGTATTGGGCAAAACCAACAATGGATGAACAGGAGAAAGCAAAGTCAAAAATGATAAACACAGACATTAAAGTATGTGGTGTATGTTGGCGAGATGAAGGACAATACTCATGATGTTCACATACCTTGGACTTGAATGTGACTATTGTGGACTGTGGGTACATGTTTCTTGTACTAATAACAGCACTATTGAAGATGACAACATATTCACCTGTCAAAATTGTCAATAACACTAATATACATAATTTTTCATTAATTCATTTTGGTTGAAAAATATATACTATAATCAAGTGTTTGACAATTTATAGTAAAATAAACCATACACACAATGATTTAAATTATGAAGGCCATAGACAAAACTTAGTCACAATAAACCACGTGTATTTACCTTACATAAGTGAAGTGTGTTAGTACAATCAACTAGAGAGAAAGCATCACAGTGTTGTCATCTTAGCGAAGAGAATCGAAAGATAATTTAATACCAGAAAGATAACTTAATTTAGATCAAAGGTGTGGCCCTCCTCTGTCCCACAATGATATACTGGAGTATGCGGACGTATTCGAAATGATAACGGTCTGTACCTAATGGCTTGTGATAATTTCCAACCTTAACTTATGAAAGCAATGACTCTTTTTTTCTTAATATCAAGGTAAACCACAACCACACCCCAATATCAGGTTGCCATCACAACACTTCTATACAAAGAATAGTTACAAAAATGACTATTACAGACAATTTAAAACATTAACTTACCAGCAATAAACTTTTTCTTCCTAATTATTCAGGGTAAAGACATCACACACAATTTACGGTTGCCACGAAAACACTTCTATGCATAGAATAGTTTATAAAATGGACTACTAAGACAATTTCAAATCTTAAATCACCAGGAATAACTCTCTCTTTCTTCCTAATTTCAGAATAAAAGACACCACACCCATGCAATTTTACAGTTGCCATGACCAACAACTCTATGCATAGAATAGATATAAAATGACTATTACAGACAATTTCGAACCTTAACTTACCAGCAATAACTCTCTCTTTCTTCTAATATTCAGAATAAAGACACCACACCACCACCATTTTACAGTTGCCACAAACAACACACCTATGCATAGAATAGTTGCAAAAAATGCTATTACAGGACAATTCCAAACCTTAACTTACCAGCAATAATCTTTCTTCTTAATATTCAGGGTAAAGACACAAACACACCTTTTAGGTTCCCACGACAACACACTCCTATGCATAGACTAGAAATGTACATCCATCAGGTGATAGCAATTGCCTTTGTTCCCCCAGCTTTTTTGTAGGTTAGCTTGGAGTGGACTACAAGAAAACAAGTTATAAAAACTTCTTAGGCCGTATAGCTATTTGGTATCTTGTGTTTACTGTGAATTTAAGATTTAATTGAATTTTATGTTTAGACGAAATGGGACACTTTTACATTTTGTTGACGAAACGGGATTTAAACGAAATGGCTAAAACTGACACTACACTCAATTTTACAGTTGCAACGGACAAACACTCCTATGCATAGAATAGTTATAAAAAATGACTATAACAGACAATTTCAAACCTTAACTTACCAGCAATAACTCTTTCTTTCTTCCAAATATTGCAATACCCCACCTAATTTTATGATTGTTTTCTATTATATTTGTGTTACATTACATGTTTGAACCATATTGCCTATATGTTATCAGTTTTGTGTATATTATATATACATACTATAATATATATTATATATATATATAAGATAATATATAGATATAATATATATATATATATATATATATATTATATATTATATATATATATTATAGACTTATGTAGAGTCTTATGAGAGTCATACTATGCTACTATGATCCTTTTAGTAAGAAGTAATTGTTTAAAAAGCACTTAGAGCTATATAAAATTGTCAATTCAAAAAATGAGATGCTATCTCATTATATATATATACACATAGATATATATTACTTATAGACACCAAATATTATACTACACAGTTTGGAACTTACCTGATATTATCTTCTCATCAATGTGACTGCTTCATTGCTTTTCTTCAGGTGATGATGGTGGATTTGAAATCTCCACGAAATTCTAACGTGTTATGTCTCCTAAAAGGAAGATTATAATTAATAATACTGATAATTAAGTCCTGTTTAAATTTAAATGTTGGACTTGACAATTAATGTTTAGGCTTTGGCGTGGCGGTTCAAAGAGAAAACTGTGCTATCACTATGACTATGAGAGCGAAAGGACGAATACAATCACTACATGCAAAACTGATAATGTTCGGCTTTCTCTACTGAGGAGAAGGATAGGATTCTTTGTTTTCCGTATCGAAGCTATTGGTAATGCTAGTATGTTAGAAGAAACAGACTCTCAATCCAGACCCTATACTAATGGCGTTCCAAGTCATCTATCTCGGCTGCATCCTCTGACGGACATAATGCAATACTGAGTGAACTCGATGTATATGCATAATACATGAGGCAGTGTAACTTTCTCCTTGTGAAAAACAACTGATGTATAGATCATCCTTCATTTGAAGGTAATATATATATATTATAATTTATATTGTATTATACTTATTGTGTAATTAAAGGTGGTGAATGAGCCTTGGTTTATTTCCTAAAGTTATTAACCCAGTGAGACTGACGTAGTGATAATTATACAAAGCAAATTTGTTGTGAAGAAGTTCCATCAAACGAATATCTAGCACAACATTGCTTACCTTCTAAATTCAACTGTTCTTGTAACACTTTACACTTCAATAAACTTATAGTGACTACCACAATATAAAGTTTGCTTTATTATGACCTTTAAGTAATTGAGGCAATTATAGTCAATTGATTCAATTTTCATTAAAATAAGATAGATTACCACAGAAATTGCCATTATTTCAAGCTATGTGAAATTGAGACACTTTATAAATGGGTTCAAGGACAAAAGGTTTAGGAAGAGATATAGTTTCATCAGATGTTAAAGTAAGTAAGTAACTATAATAAGTTTTTTTTAATTATTAAATAATTATTGTCAAATACCATCGGAAGATTATATAAAATATTTAGACAACAAAGATTTGAATGGACAATTTGAGTATGTCATATTCTTTCATTTATGTAGCTTTCCATATTTTCCAAGCCATTCCAATGATAAAGTAAAAGTGGACATTACAGTGACAGTTATTGCTGAGTGAAATCCTTAGTAAATGTTTATCACTGAAATGGAAAGGTGTTTGTTATAGTTTTTATAAATATAAACTGTAATATTTATATTTTAATTAATAGGGGCATATAATCATACTTTTAAGTTAAAAAAATGTCTTACAAACAAAGATATAATGGAAAAGTATGCACAAAAAGAATGATATACAACAGAGAAGAATAGACTTACAAAAGGTAATTTTTATATGCTTCATATAAAAACATTAATATAGGACATCGATTAATATAGAACTACCTGTTTACTGGCTTCTATTAAAAGAACAGAAGAAATATTTGAAGTAGAGCCTTGTTTGTGGGAATTTATGAGTAGAAATGAAAACTGAAAAATGAAGTCAATTTTAGCTACTCAGCCTCTTCCATGGAGATCCAGAAATAGTCACATGACTAATTTGTAGTCTAGACAAAAGGCAATATTTGTTAAATATTTACTAGAGGAAGAAATGTGATGTTTAAAAGATGATAGCTTTGCCATTCAATTACCATTAGAGTTGACATTGAAGTAAATAACTTAGCAACATTTGACAATTATGTTTTTTGTTTTTAAATTGATTTAACATGTTCATTTATCAAATTTTATAGCTTTTTCAACAAGTAAGTAGTATTTCAATATTGGAAATACAATATATCTTAACAGAAGATTTAATTGAAATGATGACTAGTCCTAAACAGAATTCCTCAATAGAATAATGATATATTATTACAACAATCCTATATTGAAATAATCACATATTCAATACCATACTTATACAGGAATATTGCTAATTCTTCATAAATTAGGAAATTTAGAAATATCTAGTACAGAAGAAAAGACTGTGGAAAACTATGAGATACTAATAAGCTGCCATTAGCAAAAATACTTGTCTTTCAACACAGTGCAACATAGGAAAGATGACAATTGTATCATCTCTACATAATAACACAAGTGGACACAACAAGTAAGGATATACACTAACTATCTGAATCACTTAAAATAATATCAGTGATATATTATGGCATTCTTTGCCTGTGTTATTATGTAGGGATGATGTACTTACTATCTCTACTATCTTGGTTCCAATCTTTGTATTGGACTGATATTATCCATCCATATTTCACTTCATTTTTGGAAAATGTTAAATTTACTTGTATATCATGAATATACACAGCCTGGATATCATTTAATTGTACAATCAGAAAACACTCAAAAGTCAAAATCATCATAGTACTAGTTAACACTATGATAATTTAAATATTAATATATCTATATAGGGCCCTCTAAAGGAGAAATCAATAGCTCATTATAAAATTTGTTGAAAAGTATGTATAGTAATGGCTGTATTACAATTATGTAATTTCATGAAATAAATGTACCCTTTGTATCAAAGCTGGTCAGGAATCCAAAAAAATAATGTCACGATTATCTTAAAGATATGGATTATAGGGGGAAACTGTCTAATAAAATGCATTGACATTCTTGGTATGTTATCAACTGAACTCAAAACTCATCACAATTTGTCAATTCTTTCTAGTTTTAACACTCAATTATATTTCTTAATTTCAAACACATACACTAAGTAAATGTAAGTCTATGACTCACATAACAAATATTAATGGAATATAATCAAATCATTGTTATGTACACAAACACATACTAGATAACTTTATGTCATCTATTCCATGGTACATGATTATACATCCATGATATACATGTGCAATTAGTATACGTAATTTAATGAATATGGCTACTTAACTTTTATATGACAATCTCAAATGACAGTAGACTTTTATATTATATAGATGTCCCTATCAAGAGGAAGCAACAGATACCCTATCTTTGTTTATTACTGAAATATAATAGAGACTAGAATATAATGATTATAGACTACATATACATTGTTCATATAGAAGGTGACAATTACCTAACTAATGAAAACATTGCACAAAATCTTTATTTCTAACAACTAATCAATTCTACAACTAATGAATTACAGACTTGTCATTAGTGTATATAGTAATAAGAACAGTTACTACTTACAGTATCTCATTATATATCATTCAATAGTAATATCATTTATTGATTAAATTAACTGACTCAATTTACTATTGGGCTAGTTGTTTTAATTATAGATGAAAGATTCAATTAACAAACTAGCTTTATTGCATGGACTTTAAACTGACAAATTATATTTCATTGGACAGTATTATTTATTCTCTTATGATTTATCAAAGTCAACATAATGTTTAATATTTTGATAACTATAATTAGGATCTAGTTTATAGGGAATAGTATGATGGATTCCTGACGAGCTGTTGACTCATTTCACAGTTATTGGGTGAAGTAGGTGTGTTAAATAGTTATGCCATTACGGTCGTAGACTTGGCTTCTTCTATTCTCTTAAAAACATTTTGATGCAATAGTACTGCTAGTAATGTGATTGATTCATTGACAACCTCTTATAATGTACATAGTCCCAGTGCTCATTCTACTTGTCAAAATTGATGGCAGTTTACATGATATTATTGTAATGTTATTTCCTTGTTTTCCTTTGATCATGTTAATTATGTTAGTCATTGAAACTGATTCAGACTATATCTACAAAATATTTAATTTACTAGCTGGTAGCTCCAGCTGTCACTGTTACTCCTGTGATTAATTCCTTTAACGTATCTGGTCCAATCGTTTTATAATTGGCATGTAGTTGTTCTGTAAGTGTGAGTGTATCAACAGTAGGTAGACCAACAGTATAGTCTGTCTAAAATATTCAAGCACTGCTGCTGGACTAGATTGAAAGAGTTGAATTACAGGACGTATAAATATGAAGGCAACATTCTCTGCAAAATCAAACACTTCTCCGGATCTTACATTGGATAATGTTCACTTTTAACAATTGATAATTAAACAATTATTCGTTTAATAATGTACAAGTAATGTGTTTATCTACACACAGTAAAAAAACATGTCAATTATTTATAACTCATATTAACAAAAAGACATCATCATATAAAAGGTAATACAGACATCATATTAAGTCAAATGTACATGTACAATTGTTCCATGTACTTCAGGAAACATATAGTTTTAATATCAGTAAATTTACTGCATGTATATATTAAGTTCATTAATTACAATCCTGGTTATTACACTACTCCATACCTGTTCTATATGGTATTCTATAATGAATACTATCATCATCATCTATGTACTTAGTAGAAGGAATTAATCTTTTATAATAAAATAAATTGACTTACAGTGAAGTTGTGTTAGAGTTGATTAATTTTATATCATCATTGTTTGATATTTGTTCCATTAATGATAAGTTGGATTATAATAATTAATAATTAGTTTATATATTTAGAGGAACAGTATATGATCATTAATGGACACAATCTACTTGGATAATTTAGGTCCTCTTTCCTTTTGAAGCAGTGAATGAAGATTTAATGGATCACAGTGAATGGAAAAGCATTCTTGTAATAAAGTTACAATAATCAAGTACATACCTATATTACAAAAATGACTATTACAAACAATTTTAAATCTTAAGTTACCAGCAATAAACTTTTTTTCAACATATTCTGTTATTACTGGGAGAAGACACACACATCATTTTTAAATTGCCACGGCAACATTCCTATGTATAGAGTAGTTATAAATGGCTATTAACAAACACCTTCTAACCTTAACATATTCTGCCATTTCTGGGAGGAGACACCACACTACTTTTACAATTTCCATGACAACATTCCTATGTATAGAATAGTTATAAAAATGACTATTACAGAAATTTTAAATCTTAAGTTACCAGCAATAACGGTTCTTTCAACATATTCTGCTATTTCTGGAGGAGACACCACAACCACTTTGTTATGGCAAATTCCTATGAATAGAACGGTTAGAAAAAATGACTATTACAGGAAATTTTAAACCTAAGTTACCAGTAATAACTGTTTCTTCAACATATTCTGCTATTTCTGGGAGGAGACACCACACCCATTTTTAAATTGCCATGGCAACATTCCTATGTATAGAGTAGTCATAAAATGGCTATTTACAGACACCTTCTAACCTTAACATATTCTGCCATTTCTGGGAGGAGACACCACCCCTACTTTTATAATTGCCATGACAACGTTCCTATGTATAGAAAAGTTATAAAAATGACTATTACAGGAAATTTTAAATCTTAAGTTACCAGCAATAACTGTTTCTTCAACATATTCTGCTATTTCTGGGAGGACACCCACAACCATTTGTTAAATTGCCATGGCAACATTTCTATGTATAGAGTAGTCATAAAATGACTATTACAGACAACTTTAAATTTATTTACCAGCCAATAACTGTTTTTTTTAACAAATTCTGCCATTTTTGGGAGAAGACATTACACCCCCCCTTTAAAATTACTGACAACATCCCTGTGTATACAAGAATCATAAAAATGACTATTATAGACAAGTTTAAATCTTAAGTTACTAGAAAAACTGTTTCTTTAACATATTCAGCATATTCAATTTTGTTTATATTACACTTACCTTAAAGTGTTCATTTGTATCAACTAAGTCTATAAATTCTTATTCTTTTCATATGTCCCAGTATATGAGGTAAATAGATCAGAGAGACTGGGAGCACTATCCCAGTAGCTTACCTGCACGAAGCATGTTCAATTTTTAACCCTTTGTTATTTCAGGAATAATTATAATAATGATAATAAATTTAATGACCACACCTTACCTATCAGTACAAAATTTGATTACATTGATGTTCACAACTAAACTTATAGTCACTGATCTCAAACTGTTTCTAAATCTACTGGAACTGATCTTGACTGGACACCAAGTCATCAAAATAATGTTAAACTAAAATGATTGAGTGAATCAATGAATGTTAGAGGAGAACAAACTACCAAAATTTGATACTTTAATATTGTAAAGTACTCTTCTTTTTGTATAGAATTAAAATGAAGGTATTCAATATCTACATATAAGTATACTTACTTTAAGGAATGAATGAAGTATATTGGTATTGAAAAGTGAGTGTCTCAGGAGTTGATAATAACACTAAATAGTTGATTATATTAAACTATGTAAAAAAGATGGATAAGTTATAGATGTAAACTATGGATGAATGGATTTATAAGAAGATAGACAAAATGGACATATAGACAGGTAGAGTAATAATGTGTGAACAAGGAGGACTAAGTGATAAATGAACAAATGGATAGATAAATAAAGTACTAGTAATAAGATAGTTTGATAGATAACAAGATGGATGTACTCTATGTTACATAACATAATGTATTGTATTTTTAATATCTTCATAACAATGGAGTGATATCAAGTGTCAAATCTAAATGAAAGGATCAGACTCATACAATACGATGGACTGGGAATCAAGATAGTATAATTAGTATTGCCTTTGCTTCTGAGTTTATATTCTCTTTAGTATTCTCTACTCTTTTAATAATCATATATTCTGTCATTGTTAGGTGACTCTTGAGATAATTCATGTTCAAATGGATATGTATTTCAGATACTTGTATTATTGATATGGTAACTCTACATAGTATGTGGTTTATGAACTGGTTTTGTGATCATTAGGTTGTCAAAATATTTGGTGGACAGTGTTCATTATAAAGTCAAAGTTAATCGTTTTTCAATGAATCTTTTCTATGGATCTAGATGGGTATGGTCTTTGGTGTGTCTGTCATCAAGACTAGTTGATCATAGTACAGGAGGTTATACTCATTATGAGATGACTGTGATATCTTAGTAATATGACTTTGGGACTGGTTTGTGTTCATTAGGTTGCTGCCATAAAGAATTGAAGTAAAATTTCCTTTAATAAACCTTTAACATGGAACTAGATGGTGTGGTCTTTTGTATATGGCTAGTGATCAGACTTAATTGATCCTATTATAGGTGGTCATGGTACTACTGAGCAGATATTGCATGACAATAGAAGGTATTGTGATAGAAGCACTGTTGAATAATGTTGAGTTGAAAAGGAGATTCTTCTCATATTCTGTGTTCTCCTTTAGTTGTTTAAAAGGATAAAGTCAATTTTGAATATTAGGAACTTTGAAATATGGGAGAGCACTTTGTAGATGAGAGATCATTTGATATCATGTTGGGAATCTTTATAAATGTAACAATGATAAAAAGTAATTATACACATATGGCTTCTCACATAACAATCATTGGGTTTTTGAGACAATACTATCTTAAACTATCTATATTCTCTTAATACTCTTTACTTACTTTGTAATAAACAGATTTTCCATATCACTACCAAGTGACTCTTTGTAAATTGGACCAGATAAAACCACTATTTGAACGAGATTGTAGTATATTTTAGTGCATATAATTGACAAATGATCTGGAGAGTACTCCCTACAAAATATGAAGTATCAGGCTGAAAATATTAGTGATGGAATTCAATAATAATACGTTTTGAACTGAAAGTTAAAAATGCTCATAACATAAATAGATGCACTGTGGTCTCTGATCTACTTGAGTCAATTATGGTAGAAGGGATGGTAATTATATAAATGTTGTAACCATTACATCTAGTTGTTAGAGTAGGTTATGTTGACTTCTGATTAAGGACGGGGGGGGGGGGGGGCGCTTCAGGTGTTTCAATCTAATTGCATGAAGGTAGTTCGGAGATGATTTGAGCCACACAATCGTCATATGACGCAATTATCATCACGTGCTAAGAACTGAAGAAACGTATTATTCGGTGACTTAGTAACAACTAGCCTAGGTAAGTATGTAAATTAGAAGATAATAAGAAAAATTGTATGTAGATAGTGTTAATCATATGTTATACAGACGTTGAAGTACTCAGTTTCCTCTACATACTTGTATGAGATACTTCCTATGAACATCTGATTTCCGAGCAAATATACATATTTTTATAATTTAGTGAGCTGATTCTGGTATATAGACAGTGTTTACAACATTTTATTTTATAAGTGACATCCATAACACTTTATACTATAACTGATATATGTACATTTATATCTAATGTTTTATTAGAGCTCTAGATCAACTTAACAGTAACAGTCAAGGGCTGCCAGGTGTTCAATGGCAGCTCAGCCATCAGAAAAAAAAGTTATTAGAAGAAGAGCAGGAGAGAATTGTAAGTATATTATTAACTAATCCAATTGTACTACATGTGTTAGTGTACATCAATACATTACATGTTATATGATAAATATGATGATGTAGTAAGTGAGTACTCTAAACTTATAGTAGACTAGTGTCTGGTATTGTTAATAGTATTTGTAGTATAGTCTAATTGTCTAGTTTTAGTTTTATTAAATATAACTACTGTAAAAATATTGTCACTTTTGTATATATATTGGACCTGTCCTTAGTTCTATTAGTCTCATATAATACATGTACTTGTTTTTTAAGTACACAATTAATATAAACTCATTATTATTTTTGAGTGCCAAAAATATAATTGAGTTTATTTTAATTATGACAAGGTTGTTCAAATCCTGAATGGTACAACAAAGTCTCACCTTAGTTTCTCTCTATATATGTGGTTCATTAATCATTATGCTTAGGAATGGTGATAATTACCTTATTAGAGCCCAGAATGACAGGTATACAAAAAACATGTGTTCTCGGCAAACACAATTCCTTGTTTTTAGTGATACAATAAACTTAAATGAAAGAAAAACAGACTTATTTACAAAATTTAAAAGATGTTTAAAAAGACATCTAGAGCAGTTTGAAGTTGAAATAGAACCATAGACTAAATTAGAATACAATATTATGCTATAGAAGCTAAAGTTTAGTATTATTCTGGACAATCTAAGAGATCAAAGCCACACATGTGTCATCAAATCTAGCATATTACTGCCCAAGACAAATCCTGCAATTGTCTCAGTTAACTAGTGTAGTCTTGTATTTATAGTATATTCATAATACTAATTACATCATGTTCTTTTTTATAAAATATTATCACTTTCTGTATCGTGTATTGATCTGTCCTATAGTTTTATTAGTCTCATATAATACATGTAGTTGTGTATGATTTACTATTTTAAATATAATGACTTGTTATATAGGACTATTGTCTTTGGAAGTCTGCTAGATACGGAAATGTACACAAAGTGAAGCAATTACTCCAGAATGGAGCCAACTTTAAATCTTGTCATAATGATGTAAGATCTTATTAGTGTATAATTTATTGTTATTATTTATATCTACTGATTTAGTAATTAATTCAAAATACGTAGGTTTAATGAGTATTGATTGTTTCTAGCTGTGTTTATATTGTGTATACACAGATATATAATTGGATTTATTTCATATATTAAAATATATTTGTTCATCATATAGTATGAATTGTATGGATATGTACCACCTCCTACAACACCTCATACTATAGCTTACGTCAATGGTAATGACATAATAGTAGATCTTCTTGAAAGTGTAGGAGCTACTCCTGATTATGTAAGTGTATATAAGTATAGTATGTAGTTGATGTCAATATTTATAATTACTAGAATACTTGTTTGTTATATTGATATTATGTACATGTACATACTTGTATACTACATGAAAATGTCTCCTAGTTATTATCAAGTCCTAATACACATATCAATACATATATTGTTTATGTCTAGTTTTCTCCATACTACCTTTCTTATTACTAGCTACTAACTATAGTATTAGTTTAAAGCATATTATGTCACATTAAGGTACAGTATACAGTGTTAATAATTACGTTCATGTAACATCTACAAAGAAATTGTCACAGATTGACTAAACAAATACATATCACAGTAGCCACACCCACATTCATTCCTTACAAGTGTTGTATTTTAAAGTATAGCTATAATAGTACTAACTTTAATTATATATTGGAGTACACAGTAAACATACTTTGTTACCTAATCTTATACCTTGTTAGAAGACTAAATTTATTCCACATCAATATCAGGAGCTGTTGATATAATAGACACAATATTGTTTTTCATTTTAATAGAGATCCTATCATTCCATCTACATTTAGAATAATATGTAGTCATCTTTGAGATTTAGTACAAAGTATTCAGTAAAGCTGATAGACTTGTGTCAAACATTTATACAATAATTATTAGAAGAATACATGTATATATAAAGAACTGGGAAATTAATTAGTGGTTTGTTGTACTAGTGACAATTATAATATTATGTAATTAAACTCAACACTTTATATACTGTTGTATTTATTATGATGTATATTATCTGTATTTACTTGTTATGATTTATTAGAATTGAAATTATGTTAGCAGCTGCTGCATTTGGGCTGTCAACATCTTTAAAGACAGTATTCAGAAGAAGGCAAATGTAAATTATCAGGATAAACATGTAGTAAGTTATCATCTTATAATAATGAATGATTGTTCACTAGTAATAGATAGTTAAGAATTCTTGTCATTAATTTGATGACTACTAGTTTGAGGATACAATATAATTTTTTTCATGATAAGTCATATAAACTTAGTGTTATGTGAAGTGAATCATTTTGATTGTTATAAAAATCCTGTAGAGCTATACTGATATGGTGTCATGATATGATGACATTGCCTCTAACAAATTTTGATGAATGATGTACTAAGACATTATAATATTTTGTGTACATTTCAGTAGTTTAAGCCACAGTGTGATATTCAAAGCGCTGTACAATATATATTGTGTACTAACTTTAAATTTTATTAATACTTTAATGAAACATCTGTTTTCATACTCTACATCTTATAATCTTGAAATTTGTGTATGAAGGAATTTGTTATTCTATATATGTGACCATAATACAAAAATGATAATTAACGGACAGTCAATTTAGAACAAATGCTTGTGTCGAAAGGGTGCTATGCACATCTTAAGCAAAAAGTCATTTAGTTTGGTAATCGCATTGAGCTTTGTCAGATGCTGAATTTTAATCACTTCCTGTTCAAAATGGCCACATAACAGGTGCTATTATATAGAAATGATTTAATTGCAATCCTTCTTAATCCTAGACTCCAAAAGATGCTGGGTGTTCTTTGTGAGAAACATCTACCAACTTTATCTTTCCTATTACAAATGTTTCTAATGTTTTTTACTACATAGTTACTAATAAATTTGGACACTAGCTTATGACACCTTGTTACACAGACTACCATTATGTCAGTACAGATTCCTCTATGTCTTTTTAAAAGCTCACTTAGCTAAGATGATATAGCACATAAGCGAAAAAAGCATTACTAATGTATCAGCTATATCCATATATCAAATAGATACCACTGTGATTTCAACAACAGTTAGTTATGAAGTTGTATGCTCCTTCATGATGGTCATGTACTCCTGATAGTACACCGGAAACATTCTCAATCTTCTGCTGCCTACTATTAGAATATGAATATTATTAGTCATGGTTTTCCTAGTAATATAAAGAGAGTTAATGGATAATCAGATTAGGTTTTGAGACAGTCATTGTATATTATAATAACCACAATGTAAACAAAAGATACTCTTAGTAAAATCAAGTTGTCATTATTGTAGCAAATAACATTAAATGTTCTTATGATATGAATAATGTCACTATGATGTAATCGATTGACTTTATACATTTATCTACTGTAGTATTGATAGTTATCCAGTAAGTTCCCATTGATGAGTACACTCATCATTAATTACTTATGATGCTCTTCACCTACCTTACATAATTTTTGGCACTATAGTATTGCTTAGTGGAAGCTACTTTTTTAGCTAGACGTTTTTTAGACAGCTAGACTGCAACGTAGAAGGACTGAATTAGTTGCTATTTCACTTCACTATGGCTTGCAGACAATATATACGTGATAATGAACTGATTGTCAAGACTCGTCACTCGATCAAAGATTAGTGCTAACCATAAAGTTAGCACGCAGCTTTTCATGTTTATTATTTATCAGCATTCACTAAAATACAGACCAATAGCATACAATACATTATTTACATAACAGGCTACTTTTATGGTTGAAGGCATTACTAGAGCTTGTTTACATGAAGTCTTGAACTAGCTTGATATAGATGAAGAGGATGGAGATTTCGCTGATTATTGGTTTTTCTGCCAGTGATAATGAACTAAAGGACAACAATGATGAAATGAATCAGACTTGCAAACCACCTCGAACATTAAAAAACAGGAAAAAATGCAAAGGAAAACAAAAGCGTGCTTGATACCTCAGGCTAAATAATTTGGTAATTACTGGATATGCCCACGCAAAAATTGGCATGTAAAGGGTTATATATAAGTAATTAATTTGTAAGCACATTTATTTTATTGTGTTTTTCTTTCTATAGTATGATAGAACTGCTTTACATTATGCTTCAAAGAAGGACAAATTGAGATAGTACAGTTAATATTAACAGCTGAGGCAGATCCTAATATTTGTGATGTGGTATGTATTATGTATAGACATAGTTTTTATATAAATGTATGCAATACTACTATCCCTCTCCAAGTTAAGAAGAGCTACTATTATGTAAATAACTTTGCTGTTTTATGTGATATCCACATGGGACTTGCACCAATCAAGTCAGCTTGCAAAATGCACATTTTATATATAAAATTTGTGCTATGAGCAAGTAGTAAAACTATAAATGTCCATACATTTTCAATGGCTACTTTTCAACATACTTCAAGTTTTCAACAAATGAAACTATTCTCATCTTAAGAAGTCAGCCGTCTGTGGACATGTCAATTCAAAATTACAGTTCTAATTATATGAACATATGTTTTATTATAAACAATTATTATTATTAAAATTATAACCAGGTAATGTCTTTTGCAATTAAGGAGCTATAAAGCCACCAAGGCTCTGAATAACCTTTTAGCAAAGAAGGAAGACTGAGAATGCCTGATAGAGTAGTAGATTTTTGTCTGAAGGCTTTACAATCAAAATCATCAAAGACAGGCATCGTTTCAGAGATCTTGAGTCTGTTTATGCCTGCTGAGGTCTCCAAATAGTCATAGTCATAGACCACTTGCAACAACCTCCTTTGTTTGTGACCTCAGTCTCCTTCCCATCTTAACGAACACGAGAGAAAATGTGGTGTGGTTGACATGACATGCAGGTGAACTAATAATGAATTAAAATGAAATGCACTAAGTGCTTAACCTCTCTGCGGTCTTATCCAGAGACTTTCTTTATTCTTTTTAGCCTCCTCAAGTGACCTATACCACAGAATACAGACAAGAGATCTCGCATGATACACAGGATGATTATTGACTCAGCATTCTCTTCATAAAAGGGAAAAGCTTTGCCTTTTAGTGCGTCTACAGGGTACTTTGCACTCTAATTGACAAAAGGTCCAATACTTTCTCAGCTTCTTAGTAAAAGTTAGTGATTCTCCAATGACAGCTATGGTTCTAGTATCTTTAGTTCACGCTCAATATATTGACAAAGATAACTCCCAACAGTTAGTAAAAAACTGTCATAACTTTCCAATGAAATATTTTTACATTCTCACTTTAAAAAGTTGGAAAATGTCATAAGATGTATGCAAGAGGTTTTTATTGAATTATCGAGTCTTCACTGAAAGCTGTGCTTTTTTTCAAAGGTTTTTCAGAATTTTAAAGCTTTTTATTCGTTTTGATGCTCCTTTTTGTGGTATCTTAAGAAGTACAGAAGTTTTGCTACTGTCCACTAGAGTTTGGTGGCTACCAGTGCCGTGTTTCCCAAGTTAAAACAGTTCAAAGGCAATTGCCCGGGTACAGACACACACCCACACACATGCTGACAGACTACAGCACTCTTACTTGCACAGTGATGTTAATTAAATGTACTTCCGTGCTAATTGCATATAATAGGAGAGGAAATACCTCGCCTTACATTCCATGCATAAAAACCTTTTTATTCTCAACTTGGACAGAGTATAGTATGTATTATATCAGTACAGGATATCATAATAAGAATATGTTACATGTACATCACTTAACATGATACAGACAACATCAACCAGCATTGTTATACAACTCCTGTCCAAACTGTAATTTAAAGTTTTTTTCTTTTAAGAGTAGTAAGGTTATATAAAGTACAGAAAGTATTCTATTAAATTAACAAGCAAGATTCATTTCTGTCAAGTTTTTCTTTTAGCTACTGTTAGTCCAAAACTGACTAAATATAAATTGTTATAGTCTACAACAGAATTTTCGTCTATTTCCATTCTACTTAATTAGACAGTCGTGAAATTAATTAAGGAAACCAGAGAGTGACTACATTAGAACAAGCAAAATTATGTATTGACAGAAGTGATTTCTATATTGGAAAGGTGTTATATTAGAAAGTTAAAACAAAATGTCACCAATACTACTCATTATATGGTAGTTATTTATATACAGTACAGATGTCTCTACTTTGTCTGTTATCTTTCATTTTGCAAAGCTTAGGAAAATTTTAAAACTTTATCGTGGTATCAAACAGTTTATTAGTAATTAATTGTAGCCACATTATCTATTGTTTATTCTTTTTTAGTATCAACAGACTGCTTTGCATTATGCTTCAAGTGATGGACAATCTGAGATAGTTCAGTTACTATTAAGAGCTAAGGCAAAATCCCAATATTTGTGATGTGGTATGTATTACATATAGAGATGGTTCATATTGCATGTACTTGTTTATTTTATATATCCATATACATGTATGTAGTACAACTAGTATATATTATATCAGTACAGGATATTTAATAAATATACATGTACATGTACATCACTAAACATGATACAGACAACATGAGCTATACAACTCCTGTCATACTGTTGAAAATAAATTGTCACTTCAATATCATATATTCAAATTTTATAATTGTTAAGAGAGTAGTAAGGTATTCTATTAAATTAACATGAAAGATCTTTGTTAAAGAGTTTCTGTTACATTCTGTTACTCCAGAGCAGCCAAAATATAATAAAATGTTTAGTTTCTTTCCATAAATTAGGAACTGATAAAATTATTTTCAGAGCCAAAAGGTGCTTATTATTAGAACAGGCAAAGATATGTATTGACTGAACTATGTCTATATTGGAGAGGTGTCTATATTGGAAATGATAAAATGTAATGACACCAATACAACTTATGATTATAGTGATACATACACAATACAAGAGGCGTATCCTTTGTCATTTTCTTTGATTAGTTATAGCTTACCTAGTTTTTAAAGGTAAAGAAGAGTTAGTTAGGGTCCTATTAGTTTAACGTTTGTTCAATAGTCCCAGGAACATACAAGAATGAGTGTTCAACTGCTGTTATGTTTGTGTTCTAAGCATTATTCAGTGGTGTAGGAGCTGTAGCAACCATAGCAGCCATGGCCGCTACACTTTATCATTAATATTGATAGTTATTAATATTCATAAACTATTAATAATAATAGTAATTAATTTAACTACTCTAGCTCTTTTGTTTCTTCATAGTTCATTGAATCTGAGCCACATGCATGCAATGGCAGTCGCTGGTAATAATGGTAGATCTTTACCTAACCAACCACACCAACCTCTTACTTTTCCATTTCCAATAAGGGAATTTGGGAAAAAAGGGGGTTTGTAGAAGAAGCTTCCAAGTGTCGTAGGTTAGGTAAATGGTCTTGGTTACATTATGTTGAAGATGAAGATGTTGTGTTGTGCTATACTTGTGCTCGTGCTTATTCAGAAAAAAAACTTCAGTGGTCTTGATATGGCATTTATTTCAAAAGGTTACCACAACTGGAAGGATGCTTCTACTAAGTTTTATATACATTCTTCTAGCAACTGTCACAAAAGAAGCAACTCTTAAAGTGATAACATTGTCTTCCACAACTAAAGATGTCGGAGAATCTCTTTCAGCAATACACCAACAAGAAAAATTAGAACGTCGTCAGTGCTTCCTCAAAATTCTTTCAAACATTAGATTCCTTGCTTTGGAAGGACTTCCTTTAATAAGTCTGGAGATGAGACTGATTCAAAGTTCAATCAGCTCTTAAAGCTATGGAGTGAAGATGACATATGACTTGTTAACTGGATTGAGAAGAAAACTGATAAATATTTAGCACCAGATATACAAGTCGAAGTCTTAAGGTCATGTCATTGCAACAAATAGTTCAGTCTTTATATACAGCTCCTTTTCTGAGTATTATGGTTGATGAAACTACAGGTATATCAGACTGTTTCGTAATTGTTTGACCAATGAGTGTGTTGTGTATTAACCCCTTATGGTGTGTTGTATAATTATTTAACCCTCCATTTCATAATTGTTACCATTGTGTTGCATATTTATCCCTTTATGTGTGCTGATACTTCATATGAAATCATCAAGCTGATCAAACTATCTCCACGTCGTGATGCTACTTTCCAACGTTTAAAATTAGAAATGTCAGAGGATCACATGCTGGCATTCATGTTTTTTGTGTCCAACAAGGTGTACTGTTCGTGTCCAAGCTTTAAAAAGCATCATTGATAATTATGAAGTACTTCAAAACGTTATGGGGTGAATGTCTAGATTTGTCAAGGAGACAGAAATGAGGAGCAGAATTCAAGGAGTGTCAACATGCATGAACTCATTTGATTTCTACTTTGGGTTACTTTTAAGAGAGTTGTTGTTAAATCATAGTGGACAACTTGAGTAAACCTTTCAGGCTACTCAAATGTCTGCAATTGATGGACAGAAATTGCTGAGATGACTGTATGTACACTGCAATTAATCAGATCTGATGACAGCCTTCAAACACTACATATAGAAGAGCCAGTCCTGCCAAGAAAGCAAAAAAGGCCAAGATGATATGAAAATGGTACAACAGAAGTTACTCACTAGAAAGTGTTGAACAGTTCTACAGAGCAGTCAAGGGTGATTGGATTTTCTAAGGGAGTTTTCAGAATCACAATAATTTTTAATTACAGAAGTCTGTAGGTTCGCTTCGCTGTTAGTAAAGGTTTTATTGGTGATGCCGGCTACAAATGCAGTTAGTGAAAGATTTTTCAGCTCCTCACAATCGGGTTAAAAGCTACTTGAGAGCGACTATGAGCCAGAACAAGACTTAATAGTTTAATGGTGCTCCATGCACACAAAACTCTTACTGATTCTCTGTCATTAATAGACATTGGCAACGACTTTGTCAAGGGCTCAAGGCATAGAGAATATATCTTAGGAAAAATTTTCACTTAATGATAATTAATCAAGTTAATTAATCTGTTCCACCCATTAATTTGTAGCCAGCGTACGTATTACACCCATTGGCCTCTGCACTTAGAAATTGGTTCCTACACCTTTGTTATTTAAATGTGCTAAGTGATTATTCCATATAAGGGATATGTTTAAAAGCTTTACAGTGCTGCTTTACCATCGCCTACTGCAGTAATGTTAACTGTATCACAAAAAATTTCAATGAATTGGATTCTGATATTGATACTACTATACAAACCCAACCAACCAGAGAAGGAAACCAAGGTTTTCACTACCATTATATGTCTTCAAGCAACACAACAACCTCATCAATATATTATATATTCCTGATGAACACACTAGCCGTAATATGTGATTTTGTGTAATATAAATAGGATCTTTTATTGTTATGAAAACCATTTTTTATTTCATTTATAGTGGGGACATAGGTTCACTTCATGCAGCATACTGGCATAATGAATGCAGCATTTTCAAGCTCTTACATTCCTTTGGAGGATGTAGACCAAGTTAGAAATGTAAGTGATAAATATAATAATATATTTGCGATAATGATGACATGGACATAGTGATCTTACATGTTATGATTATAAACATGACCTAATTATATGTGGGTACATGTCACAGTTATAATATATTATTTATTTTAACAGGATGTCTTACTTTTGACTTCAGCGGAAAAATGGTATTATAGAAAATGTAACTAGAGCACTTACATCAGGTGCTAATATCAATGTTCATCATCTCTATGTTGACCCTAGTGGTTATATGGAGGTTAGTATGCTGATTAAAGCATATGTATTCTTTAGAGTACTTGTGGTCCATTAGTATATATTTTAAGTATTAATGTAAGGTCATAAAAATTGAGTGTTGAAACTTTTTTTTAGACCAAAAATTGTATTAATCATGCAATTAAATTTTGCATGTCAAATTTGAGTTAAAATCCTTTACTAACAAATTAAGAAACATTTTATTTTATTGAAGATTAACTTAAAGGTTTATTGATACTAAACTACATATAATACAAACTAATGTAGAAGTAATAGCAATGGGATATCTACTATTATTAATATTGAGTCATCATGTCATGAGATACATGTAACACAATACTCAGTGACTAACAACAAATCTACATTCTGTGACAATTGATTGACATGATTGAGCAATCAACATTGTGACAGGTCATGAATCAGTATTATTAGTAAATGTTATGTGCTATAATTTAAGCAGTATAAAAATATTAGTTTTTCTGAAAATAATATTTAGCTAGACATACTAACTTAATTTTTATATCTGTGTTTATATTATTATAAAATTATATCTCTTATTCTTATACAAGAATGTCAGAGAGCATATGACTAGAAAGGAATGGCCTCACCAGTTTTCTTTGATTTACTTACCTAGTCTGTAGCATGTACCAAACTTGGTAGTAGGTGTAGTTTTCAGTAATAATTGATGAGGTTTATTTGTAGAAATTGATTATAGTTTTTGTAACTACATATTATTCTAATGTTGGTACATGTTAAATAATGTCGTAGTCCCAAGTTGCCTGTATTATTAGAGTACTAAGAAAATAAAGTTCAGATAAAAAGAAACACCTGAATTGAGATGTCACCTATTTACATGATTAGATCTAATCATGTGATAGGTGACATCCCAATTCAATGAAATTTGCCAGTTAGTCAGCAAGAATTATGAAGTAGTCATAGACTACCATGTCTATAAAAGTATCAGTTTTTTAGTTTCATCAGTGAAATGAACAGACAATACTACCTAACATTCTTATTCCTCTGCTACCACAGCTGGTGATCCTAAAATTGTCATTTCAATATCTTTTATTCAGGTTGTGCATTCTTTTTTAGTAGCAATCTATTGTAATCAATTAGTAAGCCAGAAGTTTTTGGTATCAAGTGTTTCTGATACATGTTGTTAGTCCCACAACTGACAAAGTATAAGTTGTTGTAGTCTACAACAGAAATTTTAGTCTATTTCCATTGTAATTAATTAGACACTCATGAAATTAATTAAAGAAACCAGAGAGTGACTATATTAGAACAAGCAAAAGTATGTATTGACAGAAGTGATTTCTATATTGGAAAGCTGTTATACTAGAAATGTTTAAAAGAAAATGTTTACCGACTATATTGTAATTATTTATATACAGTACTGATGTCTCCTTTGTCTGTTATCTTTCATCTACCATAGCTTAGGATATTTTTTAAATTTTATTGTAGTATTGAACAATAGTTATTAGTAATCAATGTATTAGCCTCATTATTTACTGTTTTTTCTTTCTATAGTTTAACTCTTATCAGACTTCTTTGCATTTATCATCACGGGAAGGTCACGTTGAAATAGTTCAGTTGCTATTAACAGCTAAGGCAAGAAACCCAATCTTCGTGATACGTTTTTGTATTATGTATAACTATAGATCATTTTTATTATTGTATATTGTTTTTTACTCAATATACATTTAGGTAATACTACTAGTATGTATAATATCAGTTACTGGATATTATAATGATATACATGTACATGTACATCACTAAACATGATACGGAGAACATGAACCAGCAATCTTATACAACTCCTGCCTTAACTGTTGAAAACTAATGTGTCATTTTTAGTGTCTTGTATTTGGGCTCTGTACTTAATTAGAAATTACTTTTGAAGAGTGCCAAACATTCTACGCAAGTAACTCTGGTCCAACTATGGCTAACAGCACCATTAGTTCATGCCTTTGTTCAGTTCACATATAACATGCTTGCAACTCCAACACCCCTTTGTAGACAATACCTAGCTAATCCATTGTCTTTAAAATATTCAGATTTTTCCTCACAATCTCATGATATACTAGTGGCAAGTATCATGTTATATAAGTTCATAGATTTGTGGGGATTCTTCTAGACAACACTGCCTAATAGAATGGCTGTTAGCCCTCACACATAACCCTTCAGCAGGGTCTTGCTATCCTCAAAACCTACCAAAGGGCTGTTAAATCTTTTTAACAACATTCATGTGTGCTATTAGCTATATAGTTCCTAGTTGGCTATAATGATGTCAGAGCTCAGACCAATCTGACAGAAAGTGCTAGCCTATCTTCATAATAATATTATAGTTTTGGAGGCAAGTTCACTTGATGATGAAGGCTGGAGGACCTATAACTATGTTATTCACTTGCTAGCAACAGCTGACCCAACTCTGTATTAGTGGAACTAAATCCTTGTATATTAATTTCCTTATAGGCCCAACCTCGCTAAGCAACATTTGAGCCATGCCCATTGTGCCTTGGGAAACAAATCATTTAAACAAAGGCATGTGTGTTAGCACCCTTAGTTCACTTAGTTCTTCATGACCCTCTTCCATAGCAACATCATCCAAGAATCAGCCCTCTCCCAATGAAAATTCTAATATTATCTCATAGAAACCATGGTGCTTGTATGCTGCTGGTACCTGCTGTTACAAATGCCAGTGGTTTCAGACATGGCCTCTTCCCAGCCTTGATTACTCTCTGTATTTATTGCTGAAGTTACCTTAAGAACTAAGCCTACTAAATGACCTCTATAGCAGATTCTTCTAAATTTGATTTAAATGTGAAAAATGTTAACCTTACATTTTGAATTATATTGAAATTATTACAATAATTCATCTTTCATTATTGCTATTATAGACCAACAGACCAATCCTTACAGTTAGATTTTATTAGACAATAATCACTGATATACTAATATGTTTAACATAGTTGAATCAGAGCACACAGATTGTAGTTGTTCATATGACATGAATTCTGTCTTACCCAATTAATAAAGTCTGTTAGACCCTTTTCTTTTCATTACTTTATATTTATATTCTTACAATTTTTACCATCTCTGAGTGTTGTTGACCAGGTGTTTAAATGAAGCATTACACAAGTCAGTCATTGTATTTTAGAAATAATATGAATGGACATATCAGAATTGCTATCAAAGGTCAAAGGGGGTGGCTTGTCAAGAGATTTTCTTTGTATGCTTGTATCTTTCTTCTGTAATATTGAATTTGTGTGTCTTAATTAATTTTGTTAACTTGTTTAGTGACTCAATAATAACATCATATAGTGACATCATGGAATGTGATATAGCTAATAAAGAGAATATGTTCTACTACAGTTTATTGTCACAAATGTTAGCTGCTATTGGTAGTTTGTATTGATATGTAAAGTATGTTATGCAGTTACTTCTCATATTATACAATGTCATACAATTGTTTTATGATTGATGTGTACTGATAACTGGTTATATTGACTATATAGTTTAGTTTGTTTGTTTTTGTAATTAAATAACTTTGTTCCTCTTATATTTCTAGTTGGGACGACTCCTGCCATCTTGCAGCAGAGAAGGGACATGCTGGCATAGTAAAATTGTTTATTGAAATGGGACAACCTGACATCAATGCTAAGAAATGGTAAGTCACAGTAATTGTTTTATCATTGTGTCAAATTATGACCAATCAAGTAAATTCCAAATACATCATTTGTGGTTCACAAATCAAATAGGACTTTAAGTGTCTTACTGATTCAGTAAGAAACCTACTCTATAGCGACTGTTCTTTAGCAGTTATTGATTGTTTTTAATAATTAAAATTACAGTACATTTAAATGATAACACTAATGCTTCTTATTGAAGAACGTCCATTTAAGTCAATCAGCAAAGAAAATGAACAAAAACTTATACTTTCATTACTGTGGCTTGTAACAAGGCTATCTATATATAAAATACAACCTAACAAATAATGTGTCAAGGTTTTTGTCTATTAGTCATGATACCATTAATCATAGCCATTTGTCTAACCATTAGTTTAAAGCAATCATACCTGTGATCCTTACTTTGTTTGATCATTATTCCTGCTTGAGAGGAATGTAACAAATAATATGACACAACCTTATTGACTACTGCTTTTCAGTTAATCCCATAACCTGCTATAAAAAATAACATAGTGACGAGTCTATTTCTCATTTTAAAGTGTGGGAGAAAGACTTCTTGTCAGCCATAGTCACTACTACAAAATAGCGAAACAATAGAAATACACATGCACTGTGTTTGTACAAGAGCAAGTATCATAATATAATCATAGTTTACATGGGAAGGTGGAAAGCGCACACTTTTTGTAATAAGTGGTCTCAGCACTATGTCCTTCGGTGTGATTCTTATTAGCAAAGAAAATGCCAAGCATTCAGTAATATCTCATTATTTTATATGTACTACGATATTTCACTTCTATATATATTTCTTTTCTCTTCTTTCTAGTGTATGTAATATGAAAGAGCAGATAAATTATCTTTTTATATTTATTGGATCCTTATATTTACTTATTTATTGATAACTGGTTACATTGAATGTATAGTTTATTGTTGTTCTTTTGTAATTAAATAACTTTGTCTCGTATGTTTCTAGTTAGGACGTACACCTGCACACTATGCAGCAGAGAATGGACATACTGACACAGTAAAAGTGTTAATTGAAATTGGACAAGCTGATATCAACACTATGAATGAAGTAAGTCCAGTAATTGTATTACAAGACATATCATTGTACCAAATTATGACCACTGAAGTAATTAATTATTTCATTTATTTCATAAAATATTCTTTTACTATCATTATCATTAATTTTCAATCTGTACCCTTGTAGGTTGTAATTATTTTCTACTACATCAACAACTTCTTTGTTTGGCAGATCTCTTCTCTCTCTAAAAGTTCATTTAAGTAGTGTACATTATAATTTTCATTGATGATGTCAACCATTTGCTAAAATCCCATGTCACAGTTTTTATTTTCATTAACTGATGATTACAATTACATTGATCCTTTTTTGTTTTGTGTATTGGATGAATGTGAGTAGTAGCAAAACTATTATAGAGTTGAAGTATGTTCCACTAGTTCACTATTACAGACATAGCATGGCATTAGATAAAAAAATCATAACAATTACTGCATTATCCTTGGTTGGCATAATAATCATATAATAATATGTGTGGATGTGCACTGGCCTAGATAGTTCACATTCTTTGTTCATTATGAGATGAAATGTGTTACTTACCAAGTAGTAGATTGAGTAACAGATATACCATTTCTTGAGTAATGTAATCATGTTTGTCAACAAAACATAACATTGCATCTTGTAATACCTTACAAGTATTTTGTTGTTACCATAGTGATCAATACAGTAATTTAAAGTTGATGACAATGAGCTTTAAAGATGGTTCACCTTTTGCTGCATACTTTGCCATATATATACCATAAGTATTTACATCAATAATTATAGAACATCAATATTGGTATTCCAGTGTGTAGTTAGTGGGATCATTTATATACAAGTAATTAAAGTAGTTTGAACAATACTGTTAGAATTTTATTATTACATGTGATAAAAGAATGAGGTACAGTTATAATGTTGTACAGGGCTGGTACCAACTTAATTGTATATTTTCCTTTTAATTTACCCCACTCCCTTTAATACAAATACAGGGCATGTCTCACTATTGGTATCAGTGTATCAAGAATTTAGAAGCACAAATATCCTCACTATTAATTGTTGCAAGTATTTCATTGTTGCATAGTTGACCAATATGTATATTTTAGAATAAGTTTTCTACTTCCTTATCTTGAATGTCAATTTAATTTTTTTCAAATTATTCTTGGCTCCCTATCTAATGGCTGCTTCTTTAATAATTAAAATTACAATATCATATCAGTTGCAAATGGCTCATTCGTGGCTTATGGGTACTACTCAATATAACATCAATCCCATGAGTATATATAGCTAGCTGGATAATTGACTTCATAGTAGTAGGATGATGATGGACTAAAATAAGGTCAGGTCAATCATTATCATCTGAAAGTGTCCTGTAAAATGATTGGAGGATATTTGTGCTTCTAATTGTTGATACACTGATACCAATAGTGGAGACATGTCCTGTACCTTTGCTACATGCCTTTATTGATGTGTCATAGGCTGCTGTGACAAAAGTCTCTGAAAATGGACCCAAAAACTTTAATTGTATGATTATAGGCATCATTAGGATTATTTTTAAACATATACTTGACTGATAAAAAATATTGGTGATGCTTTATGTTCAATTGCTAATAAAGGAATCAATCTATTTTTATTGCTATTGTAAATTTAAAATCAAGAACTAGACCATTCAGTTCTTCATGTTCTTTCATGATTTGTTGTTGTCTGTGATGTAAAAGAGCAGAAATTATTTAGTATTTTATTGGGTCCTATATTTGAGCTATCAGACTCTGTTTCATCTTTGATGTTCTTTTTTGTCTAAGCCCATTTCCAATGTTATTTTAGTAAGTAAATTTATTATTGCCTGTATTCCAAAAAGTACAGGTAATAAATAGGCCTAATCACTTCAAAATTAATGTGTGTACACAGTTATTACAGTTATTTACTATTTCAATTTTGAAATTTTCATAAAAATTAACGTTTCCTTTTAAAATATGGCAATTTTTATATTGGTACTTGTTCTGATGTTTCTTGTCACTGTCACTTGTTCCACACCCATTATGTTTACACTAGCATTTGCCTCACTTTTAACTTTTACTCCATTTACCACCATCTACTAGACAGGCAATGAAAAAATACTAAATTGCAGAACCTTGCCACAATATCTATAGTGATGGTTGTTTGTTTGCAATTATCATGCTGCCACGGCATGAGGACTTGTGAACTACTTAGATTGAATGGGCAATAACAGTTATGCAGATATTCTGATAGAGGGTTTGTATTCTTTGATACTATTAATAATGCACAGGCATACAATTACCAACCACTTTATAGGCTTCCTAGCCACCACCACCCTTGATAGTATCACATCAAGACAATGTAAACATTTACAAAAATGCCTCTTTGTTGTCCACTGAAGTCATTTTCAATAACAGTTTGTACACAATAGCATGTACAAACTTTTACCTCTAAATATCTTTATAGCAAGTAGTAACAATATTCATGGACATAATGGTATCATTTGGTTTATCAAGGCTAAAGGGTATTATAACATGTGTATTTTTTATCCTTATACATTGAATTTGAGTGTCTTGATGTCCTATCATGTTTAATGCAAATGTCATAATATGTTATAATTGGATGTAGTATAGCTAAAAAAAGGTAGTTTGTTAGTGACTTGTAAGTATATTTTTAGTTACTATTTATAGTTTATATTAAGTGTACTGTATAGGTGGTGTAGTCATAGCTTGGTCAGATTGCGTATGATAGTATAATAGTTATAGTTAGTGTGATTTTTATAATTAAATTTCCTTTCTGTTTTCTAGTTTAAAGAAACACCAGCACATTATGCAGCAATGAAGGGTCATGGGTTAATGCTCTAAAAGGTATTAATTGAACTGGGACAGCTGATATAAATGCTAGAAATGAAGTAAGTCATATTACAGTTACTTATGAATTGTTTCCATGATGTATTACATTTTAATGTGGCATTTAACAGCCTCTCTGATTCCCAGACTGCTCATTAATTCAATAGTTTGAAAACATGTTCAAAAAAATTGTTCCAAGAACAATAATTCAAATCATAGAGATAATACACACAAAAAAATAATTAAGTATATAAACTACAATGATGTTACTATCATTATTATGTTTTTTTCATTTAGCATCCAATGTAACACAACATTGCTTTTATAATATCAAAAATCTTAAAAACTCCAATAAAAAAATTTCGTTGTTGCTCTGGTTTGAAAATTACATAGCATTATGTATTAATCATACATTATAATCTAGATTTCATTAATAATGATTTAAAAGTTGTTATACTTTAATGTTTTATTTTCACAGATGGAGATTCTCTCTTGCATCTCGGTTGCACAAATAGTAAAGTAGATGTGATTTCATATCTAACTTCACACTGGAAAAGTCGATCCTCTTGCTCATAACAGTCATGGAAAAACGCCATTAGAAGAAGTACAACTGAATGATCCAAACAGATTTGAAATATTGAATATGTTTGAGCCATTTGCAAAATGTTTCATCGAGACTTTCCAGTTGATTCATATAGAAAAGTAATTTTTTGTGGACCAAACATGTCAGCTGGAAAGAGTTCATTAGCCCAATGCATTATATATCGTGCTGATTAAAACCTGCTAATTATTTACTACCACCCATTCTAAAATGCAATTGAAGAGGTACCATTACAAACTGCTGGTATTAAACTATCATAATGTTCGTTAGTCATGAAGTTGGCAATATTATTCTTTATGATTTTGCTGGTCATCAAGAATATTATATCGTCATGAAGCTGTATTGAGAGTCTTATGTTAAGAACTCCTGCAGTTTTTACAATAGTGATAGATTCAACCAAAGGTTTTTGACTACTTTAACAGAAACAGTTGTATTACTGGTTTTAACTTTATTGAAAATGTTTGTGCTATTTTAAACAAAAACCATCTCAAGTGATTGTCGTTGGGGAGCTAGCTGATTCCCAATTTACTGACTGTTTCAATGAATTCAAGTTACATGTTGATTATGTTGTTAAAGATGCCATTCGTAAAAACAAGAGTATAGAGGTTTTTGTTGCCATGGAGTGTCATTGCCCAGGTGGAAAAGGTTTCCCTGAATTCATGTGTTCACCTTCGTGAAAGTTGTGAGGTGTTCTTGATAAAGTCTGACAGCATTAGCTATTACTGCCATATGCATTATGCCTACCTCCAAAAACTACAGAAAGTAGCTATTAGGCTTAATGACCTTATTGAAAGCCTAAAAACTCTTGATGATCCTTTCCCTCCTTTCAGATGAAAACAGTTTTTGGTTGATTACTTGTCAATTCTCAGTGACAGCGGTCTTGCTGCTGTTGCTCTGAGAAATAAAGTAAATTCTAATAGTTGGATTGTAATCAACAAATCAAAGTCGTTCTTGCTGAATTAATGGTGTTCTTTTTAATCAGACCATCAAGCGTCTTCCTATACCAACCTCTAGCAACAATGGTATTGTCCCTGTTTCGGTTGTTTACAAAACTCTTTCAAGACTATGATATAATGATGCTTATTGATTTTTTAATAAGTATTTGGAGTTTTTGTCATGTTATTGATTTAGAAACACACTGAATACTATTACTACCAACCTATCTTCATCAGATCAGGGCCTTGTTTTCTAATGTGAATGTTCTTTTCTTTGGTCCATCTCTCATCACTGCTGAGGCCTCCTTCAGATTTAAATGATCGTTTCAAGAATGGGTTTTTGGTTGGTGTTATATTTGCCCTAATAAATTTCAATTCTATCTGCGGATTCGCTTCCTCATGTTCTTATACTTCGATTAGCATATCTATTTTGCCTTCCTCGTCAACCTAAAGCTGATGAATTAGAAACAGAGTCTCCTATGGAGCAGTTGAATCGTCGTTGTACAGTATGGAAGAATGGTATTTATTGGAAACATACAAAGATTTAGTAGTGGAAGTGACAGATAATAATATATGTGTCACTGTATTTGTTTCCAATGTCAAAGGAGGTTGAAAGTAAAAAAATTTGTTTGTTCTGTTATAAAACTAGCTTTGTTCTCGTCAAAAGCAGTTTTGTGTCCATGTTGAAATTAAAGAGTATATCATCCCTTCTGGATCTTTAGCTGACATCCGTAGTAGGAAATTTCGAAACGAAACTCTAGTAGTAAATGATGTAGCTCGAGGAATGCTAGTTAATGAGGAAATATTTGACCATAATGAAGTTCAAGACAGTTTCAGTCAATGTAGAACATATTTGTGCACATGAACATACATCTCCCTTGCACCAGTAGTCATCCATGCCTTATTCTCTAGTAGTAAAGCCAATAAACATATTCCAGAGAGATTTCTTCAACACATACAAGAATTTACTCCAGTATAATGTCATGTTATAATACATCTAAAGATAGCGCACCTATTCTGATGTTGCCAGTCATCTCATGACTATAGCTTTTTCACTGGACAAAATCCCTGGTAAGTAATAGTACTATACTAAACCTAATACATGTCCTCATTATTATTATGATATATGACACTGTACATATTTATATTGTGAAACACAATCATTATAACTTAACATATTATCTTGTACTCATTATTTCAAGAGATATATTTTATTGAATTTTAGGTTCTCTCAAGTCCATGTTTTAACACAAGATGAGATAATAGAAGTCTTCAAAAGATCGCTTTCAATCTAAAAACATTTCAACTATAAAAGGTTTGATATACATATTTGAGTGTAATATCTAAGGACACTGTGTAGTAAACAATAGCTTTCTTTATTATAGTTAGTGTGTATACATATACTTTGTCATCATTTATGATTCTGATCTTTTGGATTTGTTAGGAAAACGTCCTGAGAAGTGTGACCTCCTACAACTAATGGCAGGTATTGCTTTTAAGTGGTATATTATTGGTGAATGTCTTGGAATTGAATACACACATTTGGCTACTTTACAAAATACAAACTTCAGCAGATATTGATAAACTTGCTGAAGTATACAACTTTGGATGGATACAATGCCCTAAACCTGTCACTTGGAACACTATTTTACAGACAATAGAAGGTCCACCTATGAAAGTAAAGCTACTGTCATGAAGATAGAAGAGTTCTTAAAATGTGAGTGCTTATATAATCCCAGCAAAGTAGGTAATTGTATTTTTGTTAATTTTGCATTTGTGTTTTCGCTAAAAAGCACCATTATTTTTGTTGAGGAAACATAACCTTGTGTGTTAGCTAGTAGGAGAAATTTCTTAATATTAATACTTGGGTAACCAATAAATAATCATAGTTAGTTTTGTTATTATTTATGTAGCCAAGACAAAGGGGAAAAGGGTCTTGGATACTTGTGATGATCTGCTGGAACTATTGACCACTACTAGTAAGAATTGTTAACATGTACTGGGGTTCACTACAGAAATAAACACATATAGTAATAAGTAATTATACTTAATAAAAAATAATTTATCTGATAAATGCATTTATATCAAATATATACTGTATCTAATAATTGGTTTTAACCAAAAAAATTTTTCTTTACACAAATGATTTTCTTAACATTTTAAGTTTAAATTTACTTATTCAGATGTACTGTATTAAGTTTAGTAATTTTCTAATCCACTTTAATGTCAATATATTTTATCTTTTTTTTTTGTACAAATTTTATAGAAGAATAACACCAACAGACCAAAACATTACTGAGCAGCAAAGTAATGTAAGTTTAATTAACTTAACTTGTACATGATTACATAATGATTATTAGATGACTAATTAAATTACTTTATATCCTTCACAATGAAAGTGTTAATGAGTCTATTGGTTGAGGACAGTAACACAGTTAGTGGAAAGATGATATAAATTATTAATTTCTATCAAGTTTGTGCATATTTGATTTTGTTGTAGTCACGACTATTAGTTTGGCAACTTTCTGAGCCATCCCCAAATTGAAAGATACTTTTATTTATGACATAAAAAATTTAGAGATTATTACAATAATTATTAAATTCTTGTGAGATTTATTATTAACCTTCATTTCAAAGAATGGACATTCAAGCATTATACTAAATTACATACTATAAGGACAAAAAGATATTTAATTTGCTATATTAAAACATAATGGAAGCTACACCTTCAATGTTTGTTTGATTTAAAACACTAGTAATTATTGTCATTGTACAACAATCATTAAAGTATATTTTATAACCTATAATATAATATTATTCTTTTTGATATAGTTAACAATTATTATTATTATGGTGGTTGGTGTGTAGTGTCAGTAATTGTAGCAATTTTTTTGCTATAATGAATATGGTAAGTTTAAAAGATGATTGTTTACAGTGCTTCATATAAAGTAATACTTTGTGTGTGTAATAGTAATGTACATGACTCCTGTAAATAACTGTTGCCTTCTTTGATATACAGTAGATATTATTTATATAAACTGCCGTTTTATGCCTTAGTCATCAACATAATGACTCAATTAATCTATTATCATTTTCTAGGTATATTAATTCATGAGTAATCCACTTTGAAATTGTTGCTATCAAACTTCTTCTCTGTTGTACACACAATGCAAGACTATTAACAATCTTAATGATGTTCTTTGTATCAAGTCCTCATTTTTTCCATTCTATTAGAGTTGTTGCTATCTAGTTAATACTTTAAATTAAAAGATTATATAGGTATCTGTATTATTCTCTGCATTCTTGTTGCTTATATAATATTAAGAATCATTTAAAATTCTCAAGTATGTGTTATTTTAAACATATTACAACATATAGTCAATAGGAACAATTTAAAATTGAACATTTTAAATCACCATTTACTTTCATATTTTTTTTTTGTAATTTTCTACAATACATTACTAATAGCAGTGACTAGTTATCTAATGTTAGTCCTTTATTGATGAGTAGATTGATCAAAAAGATTTTTAAAAGAGTTCAACTTGTGGGTCAAGTTTTATTTGTACATCGTACAATAGTGACATATTACTAGAATAATTATACTATTTTGACCAAACATGGATAAATGGTCAGTTTAAAAAACCATATGTGGAACTACTTTGCTCATAGTGGCCCAGAAACACCAATCATTTAGAAGGATGGCACATTTAGAAGGATGAACAGTGATAAGGCACATCCTAACTTCTATGAAGTGCTTGAACTCTTTCAAAAAGAACAAGCAGCTACTGAAGTCACTATTTACAGCTACAGGTAGGAGGGTTACACAAAACTAAAGACGAAGGTAATCCAAAGTGAAGAGAAGATAAATTGCTGAAAGATGAGCTTACTAATAGAATAGAAGCACTGAATCATACATTTCTACAATTAGACACTGTGTTGTTTCATTTGATTAGATATACTTTTTCAGACTACATAGATAATTACATTAATTCATTATCACTCAGTTAGCACATGTTAAACATTCTGGGATTAGATATTCTGGGACACTTCCTGCTTTAATGCCCACACACCTTGTCTTTCTCCTTTACAGAGAGACAAAGCACTTCTTCATTAAGTCTATCTCTTTACAACAGTCACTTACTCTTTCCTTTGTACTAGTGTATTATCAATTACAATCTATACAATAGATCATAATTTCCCATATTATATCCTTTCTAGGAAGTCTCCTTTTGATCTGATATTCATCATGACTGATTGTGATGCTCTCGTCTCCCCTACCTCCCTCTTCTGTGTCGACTACCACATCTGTTCACTGGATTATTCTAGTACCTATATTTGTAAAATAGATATTAATCTATTACAGAAACAATCAACTAGTCCATCAATAAATGAAGACAAAATGCATTAATTGATGTGGGTAGTGATGGTGAGTGAGTTGAGAATGGGTGTGGTACAATTCATATGATTGGTGTGGCATTAATTTAATAAATGGATATTATGTTAGTTGACTATATTTGAATATTTGTTATTTAACATACATGCTGTACACACAGTCTTTCTCTCTCTCTCACGCACACACATACACACAGGTTATTGAACAGTAGTAGTAGATCAATCTCATTTAACTCAAGTCCAGAATGGATTTGAAACACAATGATTATCCCCTGTTTGACTAAATATAACAATATCAATCACAATAGGCTGAGGTATTCTGTGTAGTACTATATAATCCAAATGTCATGACCACAAATTACAAAAGGCCAAATGGAGTTGTAAAAACTGATTTCTCTTGAGCTTCTTTAGAGAGAGGAATCTGCCAATACCTCTCTGTGGAGGGAATCTATTTTCTTAGTGGATTGATATGATAGATCTTTAATTGATTTTCAAAATCCACTTTCTATCTGCTATTTTGAGCCTAAGTGAAAACCATTATTGGCTGTATCCATGAACCAAAGTATATAGCAATCACTGACAAAAAATGTCAGGGCTACATAACAACGACACATTAAAACAGCTAAATTGTACATATTAAATAATGTTTTAGACAGACATATCGTCTGTATATACATTTAGGTAAGACTCTCTATCATTACATCATTGCATTGATATAACCTTATTCAACATAAATAGAGAATATGTTATTGCTGATTTATTATTTTTGTTGAATAGACAAACACAAACCACACTTTTCTCTTCATTGACAGTTAGTCACATTCCTTTCCAAGACAGCTTTGTTATTGGATACAATTCTATTTTGATAATTTGCTGGTGATTCTTTTATTGGATAGAGGTACACTTCACTGTTCTTCCAGAAAACTATCCAATTCTTTGTCAAGTAACGAGTGAGGCCATATCATCTTGTGCTGAATTATTAAATTATGATGTAAAAGCAGTAGAGATTGAAGTGACTCTACCTTGTCCAGAGAAGCACAAACAGAATGAAAATACATGATATGATCATCAATATAATAATGGCCCATATATTCCTGTTGAGTCTGAAATCACATTTGAATGACTGATAGGAGATATATAGCTTTGCTGGCTTAAAGATAAATTGTCATATAAAGTTCTTGACATAATATATCAAGCTCACTAGTTCTTGCTAGCTTGTCTGATGGACATTTAGGTAAAGATCTGTCAACAATCAAATCTATTATTAATTAAGCTAATTAATAATCTTTTCTTTCATTCTTTACACAGATGATGGTCTAGGCTACTGTATGCTGTGAGAGAGGTTTATCAGTCTGATATCCTAGGTACATTATTAGGTATCCTTGATTAAATCCTTCAGAACCATTAAGGTAAATAGTCACTATCATGTGGAGCCATCTCATAAAGATATGATACATTGTGTGAATGATGGTAAAGCAAGTAAATCAGCTTTGATTGAGGCCCTTATAGGATGAAATTGCAAAGTATTGTTAGTGAACTGGAGTCAACAACTGTATATCTAGATGTATTGTTATCTAACTCTTGTAATAAATAATTGTTTTCGTCAGTCGTTCAGACATTTTTATATAAATTATTAGTTATGTTAGACACGTAATTAGAAATGAAATACCTAACACTACAGGTCCTCCCTCTACAGTGCTGCATTCTAACTTCATATCAGAAATGACGAGCGACCCTATCTACGAGGGTGACGCTATTATTCTCTATTGCCCAGAGGCTAAAGGATTCGTCTTTGCTCATTCACTTTGGTGAGATGTTCACTATTATGCATAAGTAAACTTTCTGAGTTCTTTAATGCAAACTTATTCATAATTGTTATTTTTCAAAATTTGCTCCCTTCCACAATCTTCTCTTTTTCTAGTTCTAGCTACAGTCATGTAACAATATATATATCCAGTCTCTAATCCTGATGTTCCCTCGTACATCAATGATCCAACATTCCCCAATGTCCACTGTAAGTGTCCATGTTAATATTGTATGAATAAAGATTGATGTAACTATGGAGACTAATGTTAATACTTGATTTATTGACATAGAGAGTCAATTTGGATTCAATTCATTTCATTTGTAATGAAAAGAAGTTCCAACAAGCTCTTATATGTATCAACGACTCAGAACTCCATCCACTTCTCCAGTCTTATATGTATCAACGACTCAGAACTCCACCCACTTCTCCAGTCAGCATATATTTGGACTTTGTTATTTCAGCTTATGTTGACCTTAATGTTGAAGAGAGTGGCACAGATATTGACAATGTTTGGCACTGTTATGTAAGTTGTGTGAGGGTGACAATGTGACTGTTGTGAAGACAAAATATTATAAAAGAAAAGTATCTATTAATATTAATATGTTGTAGTAAAGGATAGTCTATGACATGAGATGTGACTGTAAGGTATATATAACAGCATTTTTACATTTTAACAGTATTGGAATGACATCACTTCAAATCCAATGAATGCTAATAGAGATATATATGCTGCTATTCCTAATGGACAAGAATTAGAGAATTACAACAATGCATCAGGACATTTCTCAGTATAAACAAGGTATAGAAATGATGTTATTATTGTTTTTTATTATATCCGTTATATCTTGTTTTGTTAACTGTCATTATTGTATTATTAATAAACTTTCCTTAGTTGGTGTATGCTAAAGAAGAGATTGAAGGAAACATTGAACTGATAGCTTAGATATTGTCAGTAATGGAATTACTAGTATGTATGGATTCTACTGGGAAGAGTCTGAAATCAATGAAATTATTGTAGTCTTGACTGATATTATCAATTGATTGCACGATCAATCTCTCCTGGTAAGAATTATATATATCATCAAAATTTAATAAATTCTCTCTCTCTCTTTGGTGATAATTCTTATAAGGTTGTGAAATATGAACAAAAGAATCATTTCAAACCAACAGAAAGGACTGAAAAGATCTTTCAAGTCAAAACAGGTAACATACCAACCTATATTTGTATGTTATATTTCAATTTCTTTTCATTGCAGAGCTGTTTGTGTTCTTCATGTACTTTTCAAACTGTTAACTTATAAACTCTATGGGTATGTAATGGAGGAAGGTTTAGATGATTGGGATGGAAATGTATGCATCATCAAATCTTCATTGTATCCTGTTTTCATGTCTTTTAGAAATTTATATATGATTTCAAATATCTCAAATCTAAAGTATCATCTGATGATCCATACACTCCTGTTAATGAAGCATTAAAAGTATTGATGACTGAGGACTATCATTTGTCTTACCAGGACCCTGAGTTAATAGATGAATGTGATAGATTGATAAATAGATGAATGGATGGATTGATAAATGGATGGATAGTTGAATTTTAGGTTCTCTTTCTGTTTAATGAAACTGTTTGCAGGATTGTGAAAATTGCTCATGATCACCTTCATCACCTCTTTTCTGAGAATACCTACAAATGTTTTGATATGAACAAAAGTGAAGGTCAACAACTCATCAAAATCCTCATTGACTTATTGAATTGTGAAATAATGAACTAAGACTAAGCAGTACACTATTATTATATGATATATACCAGGAGGAGAACATCATCTTTTGTGATGCTCAATTCTCTTACATTGTAACACCTTCTTAAAAGCAAGTCTTTGATAATATGTTAAAAAGGGTTCATTTTCTAATGAAAAGAAGTTGTTACTTCATATGTTACAAGGAAAAGCTGTTACAGGTCTTATATATTTACTGGTTGAGTTATGATTGTCTCATTCTTTGTTGTTTTAATGTCTAGTGATATTAATGAGAATGTTACAACATTTTTAAATGGTGTTGCTAACATTTGTATTATTGATGAGCATGAAACTCAACCACAAGCATGTAATCAAGGCATTGTTTTTAGTACTGGTATGAAGTTACTTGTTCAACCTTTATGTAGTGAATTACCCTCCCTTTTCCCTCCTCTCTCTCTCTCTCTCTTTCTCTCTCTCTCTCTCTCTCTAGGTGTTTAATGTCATATTGACATATGTTCTACAGTTCTGTTCTGGTAATAATGAAGAACAAGAGGAACTATTAGTATTAGCTTGTCATACTCTATAAAGAATTGCTCGACGAAACAAACAAGTAAATGCTGTCATTCTGTTTATAATTGTGCATGAATTGAATTTTTTTATAGGTCCAAATTAAAATTTTTGCTAACTTTCTTAATTTTCTTGATGTTAAGATTGCTGTGTCTTCAGTGACTCGTGTTTTAACTGAAGTAATTTAAAATTAGTCTATTTATTAATGGTTCATCCTCTCTGCATAAGTTTACTTGTTTTTTTGATTACTTTTTTATAAAGAGTTTGATGTTAGTTGTCACTCTTCTTTATTTCAGAATGTCTCTAACAATAAAATATTGTGTCATAATATTTCTGAGACATACATCAGACAAGTATTTACATTGACCAGTACAGGCTCTACTTCAGAATATTGTGAATTCTTCACTACACTTGAAGCTGTGATGAAGGTAGTAATACATTATATCATTATAATCATTAGTACATCATTATTACATCATAACCTCACAAGTCATCTCGCCATGTATCCATAATACTAAAGAACTACCAGGAATTAATTGAACAGTTGTTTGCTGAAGGCAGACATGAATATTTGGTCAATTATGTTGTCTGACAGTCAACAACAATTGAAGTTGTTAATAGATGTAAGTAGTAGTGCACATGTACTGTCTGCATGTCTCTGATCTGTCTATATGTTTTTTATCTGCATGTGTCTTTGTCTGTCTGTGTACATCTTTTGTCTGTCTATGTCTCTTTGTCTATCTGTACATACCTTTTGCCTGTCTTTATGTCTCATTGTCTGTGTACATCTTTTTGTCTGTCTCTGTCTCTTTGTCTATCTGTACATACCTTTTGCCTGTCTTTATATCTCATTGTCTGTGTGCATATGTCTTCCACCATGTTTCTTTGTCAGTCTGTATGTCTATTTTCTGTCTGTGGACTGTTTGTCCGTCTGCCAAGTTATTATATAATATCTGTCTGTTTATACATTTTTGAATAACACTTCATTTAGTTTGAGTTATGTTTTAATATTAGGCTAGTGATGATGATCATCATCTGTTGCAGTTACTTGCTCTCACAGATTTGTTGTCTACATTATCTGAAGGACAATGTAAATATGTTGTAAATGTATGTCAAAATATCTACACTGTTGATGAACTAGTGAGGTATGTATTAATGTCCTCTTTATGTAGTCATCATTCATGTATTCATCCCACCTATTTATTCATTCATCTATTCATCTTTATATTTATTCAATAGTATTATTAGCAGTAAAGAGATTCCAATCAAGAGAAAAAAGCCATTTGCTCGTCTTCTTAACTTGTCTTATCTCAATACAAAGAGAGACTCACTTGTATCTATTGTTGTCTTATCAAAAAATTAGTAAGAAAAGATTATTTAAACTTATTTTGAACAAACTATATTTAGATCATTTTGGGCTCATTTGGAACAATGCTCTATTTTGATGGCTTCTTTGCATGAGGGTTTATCTCATGGTGATATTGATATAGAGATGTAAAACTTAAACTGAGAGTTATATTCTCACAGCATCTAAGTCTTACTATAAGTATGACTATTGCACAATAACCTCACTCTCTCTCTCTTTCTTTCTTCTCATTTAGTAAGTTTTTGGTAAGAAATAACAAGAGATTTAGATACAATGTTGAAGATTCTATCCCTATTGCTATATTTAGTTGATGGTCTTGTACCATTAGTTACATCATTCTGTATTCAATTGTTTGGTGACATAATGTCTATTCTCATTTACTAACACCTAAAGTACTGGCTGTCTTAAAATCAGTTGGAGATGTAGTAATTGTGAGTGTGACAAATGAAGTCTAAAACCATGTCACTATAACAATGTAGAATTTGATAAAAAGGCATACAGGTGTACTATTGACAACAAGGAACAAACTTATCATTAGACTCTCTACTTTGATAGCTTGGCCTTTATAATACCTTCTGAAGATGGTGTTGCTATAAAAGAGGTACTGAATGGAGTGAAAGTTAGGGAGGGAGGGAGCAGATTAACACTCACAAAGCATGTCCATTGAAAATTGTGTCTAATTAAGCCATCTGTCATTTCTCACTTCAACTGTAGGTAAGAATGTTAGGTAAAAATTCTTCACTAGTCCTGCTGTGAAAGGAGTATGAAGAAAAATCAGAACAGGAAGATTGATGAATTTGAAACATTTGTTTGCAACTACAAGACTACATATGAAGGAAAAACATCAACAATAAGAAAGGACATCAGTGAGTAAATGAGTGATGTTTGTAGATGAAAGAAGAGAGGGAGAGGGAAAGAGAGAAGAGAGATAGAGAGACAAGGTGGGAGGGATAGAGTCTAAAATGCAATAGGAGAAAGAAAAGTAGTAGTAGTAGATGTTTTTGGACAATAGTTAAACAAGTCATTGTAATTTCAATATTTTCTACTTATTTATAATGTAGTTAACGATAACAAAAATTACCATCTGGTACTAGTTTCAATGCACTAGTTAAATTGTTTACAGATGATGTAGTTCACACTGCTGATGAGTTAATATTAATGTTTTTCATGAAGTACATTACTATGATAATTCTATAGGTAACTTACTTGTCATTTAGCAAAAATTAATGGTCTACTGGAATTACTTGAGTATATTTATCCACTCATATGTCCTATTATTTGTCAATTCATTTACCCACTCACTTAGTCCATCAAACTAGTATCCATTCATTTGTCTGTCCATGTCTCTCTGTTTCCCTCCATTCTGCAGCATTCTTTATCAGCAATCACATCAACCTTTCACTTTTAAAGAGAGTGCTAATCTTGACAATGTCTTACTGACTACACAACACATTTTATCTGGTGTAGTTACAACATAATAATCCAGCAATGTTTGAAGAGTGAGTATTGTTAACTGCCACATATGATTAAACAACTATATTCTATTCAGACAGTATAAAAACAATCCAAGAAGTACTAGTTCAAAAAAATCACATGAGAAGGTGGATATGTCACCATTGACAGTTTTTATCATCCATTGTTTCATTCTTCCATCTCTTTATCGGTCCATCCATCAATATTTCCAATAATCCATCAATCTATCTATTCATCCATCCATTTATTACTCATTAATATTCATCAGAAAATATAATAATCATTGATGTTATTAATAGTATCCTGTTCATATACATATCACTTTCTATCATTATATCTTTTACAGGTCATGTTGTATTTGGTACATCCTAAAAATGTAATAGCTGTCCAAGTTTTAATTTCCTTGAGTTCTACTTTATTTTGGATATGATTTTGTTAAGAATGAAATTGGTAAAGACATTTAGAGAAATTTATTTTTATGAATTTTCTCATAAGTCAACTGACAAAACATTGCAACACTAAATTCTTTATAAGAATTAATGAACTATTAGAAAGTGTTATATCAAGTATTGGACAACCTTTATCAAGGTATGGATAAAATGTCTAGATAGATATATGGATTGATAGATAGATGGATGAATAGATAGATGAATGGATGGAAAAATGGATAGATAGATGGAGACAGTTGGACAAACAGATGTACTATGTATCAAATCTTTATTGAAATTTCCAGGAAGTCAGCAGCACATCCAGAGAGACACTTCCTCTTCCTTCTCCTCCTGCTTCACTCAATCAACTAATGATAGATGAGGTATACACATAATGTTAATTATAATTACAAAAATTACTATACACTTTAGTGATTAATGTTTATTGTTTTTTTGGTTTGTTTGTTTAGACTTTCTTCTCAGAGTCAGCACAACATGACCAGGTAAGAGTGAGTGCAGACATTTATTTTATAGACACATATTATTGTTATTTGGTATTTATCATATTTAATGACAAACACATTAGACATTTGATTGTCATAGCTATAATTATGTTCTGAACAAATGGTCCCTTTACAACAGATTGAATTGAACAGAAAGTATCTTTTATTATATTTAGAGGAACAGTATATGATCATTAATAGACACAATCTACTTCATCTGACAGGAGTAGTGGATAGTTTAGGTCCTCTTTCTTTTTGACTTAAGCAGGAATGAAGACTTATAATATTTTCATGATTCATAATCAATGGACAGTGTGGAAATCTCACGTCTTCTTGTATAGTAGATATTGGTTGTCAGGTAATGTTTCATTTTTTGTAAACCACATGTTGATTGTATTATGTTGAACAAGAGCTATGAATGATTGATTATCTATGATATAGGATAACATTACTATATACATGGATAGTTATTAAAATGTCTATTATGGACAACTTTAAACCTTAAGTTACCATCAATAACTCTTTCTTCCTAATATTCAGGGTAAAGACATTACACTCAATTTTATAGTTGCCATGACAACAATCCTAATAGTTTATAAAAATGACTATTACAGACAACTTTAATCCTTAAGTTACCAGTATTCGGCAATAACTCTTTCTTCTTAATATTCAGGATAAAGACACCACACCTAACTTTACGATTGCCACAACAACACTCCTATCAATAGAATAGTTATAAAAATGACTATTACAGACAATTTCAAGCCTTAACTTATCAGCAATAACTTTTTGTTCCTAATATTCAGGGTAAAGACATCACACCCAATTTTACGGTTGCCATGACAACACTCCTATGCATAGAATAGTTATAAAAATGACTATTACAGACAATTTTAAAAATTAACTTACCAACAATAACATTTTCTTCCTAATATTCAGGGTAAAAACACCACACCCAATTTTATGGTTGCCACGACGACACTCCTATCCATAGAATAGTTATAAAAATGACTATTACAGACAACTTTAAACCTATAACTTACCAGCAATAACTCTTTCTTCCAAATATACAGGGTAAAGACACCACACCCAATTTTACGGTTGCCATGACAACACTCCTATCCATAGAATAGTTATAAAAATGACTATTACAGACAACTTTTCCTTACCTTACCAGCAGTCAGCAATAACTCTTTCTTCCTAATATTCAGGATAAAGACACCACACCCAATTTTACGGTTGCCATGACAACACTCCTATGCATAGAATAGTTATAAAAATGACTATTACAGACAATTTCAAACCTTAACTTACCAGCAATAACTCTTTCTTCCTAATATTAGGGTAAAGACATACACACCTCTTTTTACGGTTGCCATGACAACACTCCTATCCATAGAATAGTTATAAAAATGACTATTACAGACAATTTCAAACCTTAACTTACCAGCAATAACTCTTTTCTTCCTATTATTCAGGGTAAAGACACCACACTCAATTTTATGGTTGTCACGACAACAGTCCTATGCATAGAATAGTTATAAAAATGACTATTACAGACAATTTCAAACCTTAACTTATCAGCAATAACTCTTTCTTCCTAATATTCAGGGTAAAGACATCACACCCAATTTTACGGTTGCCACGACAACACTCCTATGCATAGAATAGTTATAAAAATGACTATTACAGACAATTTTAAAACCTTAACTTACCAGCAATAACTCTTTCTTCCTAATATTCAGGGTAAAGACACCACACCCAATTTTACGGTTGCCATGACAACACTCCTATCCATAGAATAGTTATAAAAATGACTATTACAGACAGCTTTAAACCTATAACTTACCAGCAATAACTCTTTCTTCCTAATATTCAGGGTAAAGACACCACACCTAATTTTACGGTTGGCATGACAACACTCCTATGCATAGAATAGTTATAAAAATGACTATTACAGACAATTTCAAACCTTAACTTACCAGCAATAACTTTTTGTTCCTAATATTCAGGGTAAAGACATCACACCCAAATTTTACGGTTGCCATGACAACACTCCTATCCATAGAATAGTTATAAAAATGACTATTACAGACAATTTCAAACCTTAACTTACCAGCAATAACCCTTTTCTTCCTAATATTTCAGGTAAAGACATCACACCCAATTTTACGGTTGCCATGACAACACTCCTATGCATAGAATAGTTATAAAAATGACTATTACAGACAATTTCAAACCTTAACTTACCAGCAATAACTCTTTCTTCCTAATATTCAGGGTAAAGACACTACACTCAATTTTATGGTTGCCATGACACAACTCCTATCCTAGAATAGTTATAAAAATGACTATTACAGACAACTCTAATCCTTAAGTTACCAGCATTCAGCAATAACTCTTTCTTCTTAATATTCAGGATAAAGACACCACACCTAATTTTACGGTTGCCACGACAACACTCCTATGCATAGAATAGTTATAAAAATGACTATTACAGACAATTTTAAACCTTAACTTACCAGCAATAACTCTTTCTTCCTAATATTCAGGGTAAAGACACCACACCCAATTTTATGGTTGCCATGACAACACTCCTATGCATAGAATAGTTATAAAAATGACTATTACAGACAATTTCAAACCTTAACTTACCAGCAATAACTCTTTCTTCCTAATATTCAGGGTAAAGACACCACACCCAATTTTACAGTTGCCATGACAACACTCCTATCCATAGAATAGTTATAAAAATGACTATTACAGACAATTTCAAACCTTAACTTACCAGCAATAACTTTTTGTTCCTAATATTCAGGGTAAAGACATCACACCCAATTTTACGGTTGCCATGACAACACTCCTATCCATAGAATAGTTATAAAAATGACTATTACAGACAATTTCAAACCTTAACTTACCAGCAATAACTTTTTCTTCCTAATATTCAGGGTAAAGACACCACACCCAATTTTACGGTTGCCATGACAACACTCCTATCCATAGAATAGTTATAAAAATGACTATTACAGACAATTTCAAACCTTAACTTACCAGCAATAACTCTTTCTTCCTAATATTCAGGGTAAAGACACCACAACCAATTTTATGGTTGCCACGACAACACTCCTATGCATAGAATAGTTATAAAAATGACTATTACAGACAATTTAAAACCTTAACTTACCAGCAATAACACTTTCTTCCTAATATTCAGGGTAAAGACACCACACCCAATTTTACGGTTGCCATGACAACACTCCTATCCATAGAATAGTTATAAAAATGACTATTACAGATAATTTCAAACCTTAACTTACCAGCAATAACTCTTTCTTCCTAATATTCAGGGTAAAGACACCACACCCAATTTTACGGTTGCCATGACAACACTCCTATGCATAGAATAGTTATAAAAATGACTATTACAGACAATTTCAAACCTTAACTTACCAGCAATAAACCTTTTTCTTCTAATATTCAGGGTAAAGACATCACACCCAATTTTACGGTTGCCATGACAACACTCCTATCCATAGAATAGTTATAAAAATGACTATTACAGACAATTTCAAACCTTAACTTACCAGCAATAACTCTTTCTTCCTAATATACAGGGTAAAGACACCACATCCAATTTTACGGTTGCCATGACAACACTCCTATGCATAGAATAGTTATAAAAATGACTATTACAGACAATTTCAAACCTTAACTTACCAGCAATAACCCTTTCTTTCCTAATATTCATGGTAAAGACACCACAACCAATTTTATGGTTGCCACGACAACACTCCTATGCATAGAAAGTTATAAAAATGACTATTACAGACAATTTCAAACCTTAACTTACCAGCAATAACACTTTCTTCCTAATATTCAGGGTAAAGACACCACACCCAATTTACGGTTGCCATGACAACACTCCTATCCATAGAATAGTTATAAAAATGACTATTACAGATAATTTCAAACCTTAACTTACCAGCAATAACTCTTTCTTCCTAATATTCAGGGTAAAGACACCACACCCAATTTTACGGTTGCCATGACAACACTCCTATGCATAGAATAGTTATAAAAATGACTATTACAGACAATTTCAAACCTTAACTTACCAGCAATAACCCTTTCTTCCTAATATTCAGGGTAAAGACACCACACCCAATTTTACGGTTGCCATGACAACACTCCTATCCATAGAATAGTTATAAAAATGACTATTACAGACAATTTCAAACCTTAACTTACCAGCAATAACTCTTTCTTCCAAATATACAGGGTAAAGACACCACATCCAATTTTACGGTTGCCATGACAACACTCCTATGCATAGAATAGTTATAAAAATGACTATTACAGACAATTTCAAACCTTAACTTACCAGCAATAACTCTTTCTTTCTAATATTCAGGGTAAAGACACCACAACCAATTTTATGGTTGCCACGACAACACTCCTATGCATAGAATAGTTATAAAAATGACTATTACAGACAATTTCAAACCTTAACTTACCAGCAATAACACTTTCTTCCTAATATTCAGGGTAAAGACATTACTCTCAATTTTACGGTTGCCATGACAACACTCCTACGCATAGAATAGTTATAAAAATGACTATTACAGACAATTTCAAAACTTAACTTACTAGCAATAACTCTTTCTTCCTAATATACAGGGTAAAGACACCACATCCAATTTTACGGTTGCCATGACAACACTCCTATGCATAGAATAGTTATAAAAATGACTATTACAGACAATTTCAAACCTTAACTTACTAGCAATAACTCTTTCTTCCTAATATACAGGGTAAAGACACCACATCCAATTTTACGGTTGCCACGACAACACTCCTATGCATAGAATAGTTATAAAAATGACTATTACAGACAATTTTAAGCCTTAACTTACAAGCAATAACACTTTCTTCCTAATATTCAGGGTAAATACACCACACCCAATTTTATGGTTGCCATGACAACACTCCTATGCATAGAATAGTTATAAAAATGACTATTACAGACAATTTCAAACCTTAACTTACCAGCAATAACTCTTTCTTCCAAATATTCAGGATAAAGACACCACATCCAATTTTACGGTTGCCATGACAACACTCCTATGCATAGAATAGTTATAAAAATGACTATTACAGACAATTTCAAACCTTAACTTACCAGCAATAACTTTTTCTTCCTAATATTCAGGGTAAAGACACACTCCCAATTTTACGGTTGCCATGACAACACTCCTATCCATAGAATAGTTATAAAAATGACTATTACAGACAATTTCAAACCTTAACTTACCAGCAATAACTTTTTCTTCCTAATATACAGGGTAAAGACACCACACCCAATTTTACGGTTGCCATGACAACACTCCTATGCATAGAATAGTTATAAAAATGACTATTACAGACAATTTCAAACCTTAACTTACCAGCAATAACTCTTTCTTTCTAATATTCAGGGTAAAGACACCACAACCAATTTTACGGTTGCCACAACAACACTCCTATGCATAGAATAGTTATAAAAATGACTATTACAGACAATTTCAAACCTTAACTTACCAGCAATAACTCTTTCTTCCAAATATACAGGGTAAAGACACCACACCCAATTTTACGGTTGCCATGACAACACTCCTATGCATAGAATAGTTATAAAAATGACTATTACAGACAATTTCAAACCTTAACTTACCAGCAATAACTCTTTCTTCCAAATATTCAGGGTAAAGACACCACACCCAATTTTACGGTTGCCATGACAACACTCCTATGCATAGAATAGTTATAAAAATGACTATTACAGACAATTTCAAACCTTAACTTACCAGCAATAACTCTTTCTTCCTAATATTCAGGGTAAAGACATCACACCCAATTTTACGGTTGCCATGACAACACTCCTATCCATAGAATAGTTATAAAAATGACTATTACAGACAATTTCAAACCTTAACTTACCAGCAATAACACTTTCTTCCTAATATTCAGGGTAAAGACACCACACCCAATTTTACGGTTGCCATGACAACACTCCTATGCATAGAATAGTTATAAAAATGACTATTACAGACAATTTCAAACCTTAACTTACCAGCAATAACTCTTTCTTCCTAATATTCAGGGTAAAGACACCACACCCAATTTTATGGTTGCCATGACAACACTCTATCCATAGAATAGTTATAAAAATGACTATTACAGACAATTTCAAACCTTAACTTACCAGCAATAACTCTTTCTTCCTAATATTCAGGGTAAAGACACCACACCCAATTTTACGGTTGCCATGACAACACTCCTATGCATAGAATAGTTATAAAAATGACTATTACAGACAATTTCAAACCTTAACTTACCAGCAATAACACTTTCTTCCTAATATTCAGGGTAAAGACACCACACCCAATTTTACGGTTGCCATGACAACACTCCTATCCATAGAATAGTTATAAAAATGACTATTACAGACAATTTCAAGCCTTAACTTACCAGCAATAATACTTCATTTTTATAAATATTAAACCTATGGGTAGGAGTTTATGGTTATTCATGACAAACCATATGCATAATAGTTATAAAACTGACTATTACAGACAATTTCAAACCTTAACTTACCAGAAATAACTCTTTCTTCCTAATATTCAGGTAAGACATTCACACCAATTTTACAGTTGCCATGACAACTATCCTATGCATAGAATAGTTATAAAAATGACTATTACAGACAATTTCAAACCTTAACTTACCAGCAATAACTCTTTCTTCCTAATATTCAGGGTAAAGACACCACACCCAATTTACGGTTGCCATGACAACACTCCTACCCATAGAATAGTTATAAAAATGACTATTACAGACAATTTCAAACCTTAACTTACCAGCAATAACTCTTTCTTCCTAATATTCAGGGTAAAGACACCACACCCAATTTTACGGTTGCCATGACAACACTCCTATCCATAGAATAGTTATAAAAATGACTATTACAGACAATTTCAAACCTTAACTTACCAGCAATAACTTTTTGTTCCTAATATTCAGGGTAAAGACACCACACCCAATTTTACGGTTGCCACGACAACACTCCTATGCATAGAATAGTTATAAAAATGACTATTACAGACAATTTCAAACCTTAACTTACCAGCAATAACACTTTCTTCCTAATATTCAGGGTAAAGACACCACACCCAATTTTATGGTTGCCATGACAACACTCCTATCCATAGAATAGTTATATAAAAATGACTATTACAGACAATTTCAAACCTTAACTTACCAGCAATAACTCTTTCTTCTAAATATTCAGGGTAAAGACACCACACCCAATTTTACGGTTGCCATGACAACACACCTATGCATAGAATAGTTATAAAAATGACTATTACAGACAATTTCAAACCTTAACTTACCAGCAATAACTCTTTCTTCCTAATATTCAGGGTAAAGACACCACACCCAATTTTATGGTTGCCACGACAACACTCCTATGCATAGAATAGTTATAAAAATGACTATTACAGACAATTTCAAACCTTAACTTACCAGCAATAACTCTTTCTTCCTAATATTCAGGGTAAAGACACCACACCCAATTTTACGGTTGCCATGACAACACTCCTATCCATAGAATAGTTATAAAAATGACTATTACAGATAATTTCAAACCTTAACTTACCAGCAATAACTCTTTCTTCCTAATATTCAGGGTAAAGACAACACACAAATTTTACGGTTGCCATGACAACACTCCTATCCATAGAATAGTTTTAAAAATGACTATTACAGACAATTTCAAACCTTAACTTACCAGCAATAACACTTTCTTCCTAATATTCAGGGTAAAGACACCACACCCAATTTTACGGTTGCCATGACAACACTCCTATGCATAGAATAGTTATAAAAATGACTATTACAGACAATTTCAAACCTTAACTTACCAGCAATAACTCTTTCTTCCTAATATTCAGGGTAAAGACACCACACCCAATTTTACGGTTGCCATGACAACACTCCTATCCATAGAATAGTTATAAAAATGACTATTACAGACAATTTCAAACCTTAACTTACCAGCAATAACTCTTTCTTTTTAATATTCAGGGTAAAGACACCACACCCAATTTTATGGTTGCCATGACAACACTCCTATGCATAGAATAGTTAAAAAAATGACTATTACAAACAATTTCAAACCTTAACTTACCAGCAATAACTCTTTCTTCCTAATATTTCAGGGTAAAGACACCACACCCAATTTTATGGTTGCCATGACAACACTCCTATGCATAGAATAGTTATAAAAATGACTATTACAGACAATTTCAAACCTTAACTTACCAGCAATAACTCTTTCTTCCTAATATTCAGGGTAAAGACACCACACCCAATTTTATGGTTGCCATGACAACACTCCTATCCATAGAATAGTTATAAAAATGACTATTACAGACAATTTCAAACCTTAACTTACCAGCAATAACTCTTTCTTCTTAATATTCAGGGTAAAGACACCACACCCAATTTTATGGTTGCCACGACAACACTCCTATGCATAGAATAGTTATAAAAATGACTATTACAGACAATTTCAAACCTTAACTTACCAGCAATACTCTTTTTTCCTAATATTCAGGGTAAAGACACACACACCCAATTTTATGGTTGCCATGACAACACTCCTATGCATAGAATAGTTATAAAAATGACTATTACAAACAATTTCAAACCTTAATTTACTAGTAATAACTCTTTTTCTTCTTAATATTCAGGGTAAAGATACCACACCCAATTTTATGGTTGCCACGACAACACACCTATGCATAGAATAGTTATAAAAATGACTATTACAGACAATTTCAAACCTTAACTTACCAGCAATAACTTTTTCTTCCTAATATTCAGGGTAAAGTCACCACACACAATTTTACGGTGGCCATGACAACACACCTACAGGGTTTCATTTAGAAAAAATCAACAAGGGGGGGGGGCAAAATAATACTCAGAGAAAATTTAGGGGGGTAAAGGGACTGTTGCAAAAGTGTTCCCTCTAGGGGTGTCTTGCTGCATACCCCCTAGAAAATTTTTGAATTTTAGACACTCTGAGATCACTTCTGGCACATTTTCAGACAATTTGTGGTTTTGAAATGACATGATGAGATGACCATATTTCTGGTGCTGATAAGACATTTAACACCTATAGACCTTGGTGCTGATAAGGGACTTAGGAGTAATTTAACATTCATAGACTATTAAGTGTACATTCTCCTTGTGTTTAGCCTAACGTTATCTTATGCTGTATATTCCTTGTGTAGAGTTTCAGCTCTATATTCATTACATCCAATTACCCCTTAAAAAAAGGCTAACCTAATTTCCAAGGAGGGTGAGACTCTGGCAAGAGGGGGCAAATGCCCCTCCCTCCCTCCCCCTAAATGAAACCCTGAAATGGGACAATTGTACATTTTGTTAGATGAAATGGGATTAGACAAAATGGCTATAAACTGCCACTACACCCAATTTTACGGTTGCCACGACAACACTCGAATAGTTATAAAAATGACTATTACAGACAATTTCAAACCTTAACTTACCAGCAATAACTCTCTCTTTCTTCCTTAATATTCAGGGTAAAGACACCACACCCAATTTTACGGTTGTCACAACAACACTCCTATGCATAGAATAGTTATAAAAATGACTATTACAGACAATTTAAACCTTAAGTTACCAGCAATAACTCTCTCTTTCTTCATAATATTCAGGGTAAAGATACCACACCCAATTTTACGGTTGTTTTCTATTATATTTTGTGTTACTTATTACTTGTTTGAACAATATTGCTTATGTTTTGTTATGTATGTGTGTATATATATATATATATATATATATATATATATATATATATATATATATTATAGACTTACTGTAGATTCTTATGAGAGTCATACTATGCTACTATGATCCTTTTAGTAAAGAAGTAATTGTTTAAAAAGCACTTAGAGCTATATAAATTTGTCAATTCAAAATGAGATGTATCTCATTATATATATACACATATATATATACTACTTATAGACACAAATATTATACTTACACAGTTTGGAATTATCTGATATTATCTTCTCATCAATGTGACCTGCTTCATTGCTGCGCTTTCTTCAGGTGATAATGGTGGATTTGAAATATCACGAAATTCTAACGTGTTATGTCTGCCATATCACTCAAAAGAACATTATTATATAATAATAATGATAATTAAGTCCTGTTTAATTTTAAATGTGTGAATTGGCAATTGAACGTTTAGGCTTTGGTTGTGGCGTTCAAAAGAGAAACTGTGCTATCACTATGACTATGAGAGCGAAAGACGAATACATCACTACGTGCAAACTGATAATGTTCGGCTTTCTCTACCGAGGAAGAAGGAATAAGGTATCTTTGTTTTCCGTATCCAAAGCTATTGGTGATGCTAGTATGTTAGAAGAAACAGATCCTCAATTAGATCTCTACACTAATGGCGTTCTAAGTCAATAGTCCGATCTCGGTCGCGTCCCCTGACGACAAGACGCAATACTGAGTGAACTCGGTGTATGAATAAGTTATTAAACCAGTGGAACTGATGTTGTAGTGACAATTATACAAAAGCAAGTTTTGTTATGAAGTTCAATCAACGAATATCTAGCACAACATTGCTTACCTTCTCAGTTCAATTGTTACTTGTAACACTTTACAGTTCAATAAACTTATAGTGACTACCCACAATATACAGTTTGCTTTATTATGAGATTAAGTAATTGAGGTAATTATAGTCAATTTCAATATTGGAAATACAATATATCCTAACAGAAGATTTCAATTGAAATGATGACTAATCCTAACAGAATTCCTCAAATAGAATAATGATATATTATTACACAATCCTATATTGAAATAATGACATATTCAATACAATACTTATACTGGAATATTGCTGATTCCTCATAAACTGTGAGAAATCTAGAAATATCCAGTACAGTAAGAAAGACATGTGGAACTATGAGATACTATAATAAGGTGCCATTAGCAAAATAATACTTGTCTTTCAACACAGTGCAAGATAGTAAAGATGACAATTGTATCATCTCTACATAATAACACAAGTGACACAACAAGTAAGGATATACACTAACTATCTGAATAACTTAAAATAATATCAGTGATATATTATGGCATTCTTTGCCTGTGTTATTATGTAGGGATGATGTACTTACTATCCCTACTATCTATCTTAGTTCCAATCTTTGTATTGGACTGATATTATCCATCTCTTCATTTTTGGAAAATGTTTTTATTTACTTGTATATCTATGAATATACACAGCCTGGATATAATTTAATTGTATAATCAGAAAGCACTCAAAAGTCAAACATCTATCATTAGTACTAGTTAACACTATTATAATTTAAATATTAATATATTTCTGTAAAAAATTCTATTAAATTAAAATATAATATAATATAAAAAATATGGAGCTTTCTGGTACTGATATATTGTCATAGCTACAGTTATGTTCTGAACAAATGGTCTCTTTACAACATCCAAAATGGTGTTTCAAATGACAGAAGTACCTTTACCTTGACCACATTCATAAATGGTCTTGTGAGTAATGTTGTTAGATTTGAGTAATTTGGTTGAGCCAAATATTGAAAGTCACTGTAACTCACTCGAGAGGACTCTCTAAAGGAGAAATGACTAAGATTCATTATACTCTTGCAAGAATGTCTGTATTACAATTATATGTAATTTCATGAATAAATGTACCCTTGTATCAAAGCTGGTCGAATCCCAAAAAAACAAATAATGTCACTATTATCTTAAAGATAGTATGGATTATAGGGAAAACTGTCTAATAAAATGTATTGACATTTTTGATATGTCACTCAACTGAACTCAAAACTCATCACAATTTGTCAATTATTTCTAGTTTTTAAACACTCAAATATATTTCTTAATTCCAAACAGATACACTAAGTACATGTAAGTCTATTGACTCACATAACAAACTATTAATGGAATATAATCAAATCATTGTTATGTACACAACATATACTAGATAACTTTATGTCATCTATTCCAATATTACTTATAGAACACAGATACATGGATTATGCATCTATGATATACATGTGTAATTAGTATACGTAATTTAATGTTTATGGCTACTTAACTTTTATATGACAATCTCAATGACAGTAGACAGTTATATTATATAGATGTCCCTATCAAAGAGGAAGCAACAGATACCCTATCTTTGTTTATTACTGAAATATAATAGAGACTAGAATATAATGATATAGACTACATATACATTGTTCATATAGAAGGTGACAATTACCTAACTAATGAAACATTACACAAAATCTTATATCTCTAACAACTAATCAATTCTACAACTAATGAACTACATGACTTGTCATTAGTTTATTATTAATAAGAACAGATGATGTGTACTACTTTACAGTATCTCATTATATATTATTCAACAATAAAGATCATGTATTGATTAAATTAACTGATTAATTTACTATTCTAGTTGTTTTATATATAGATAAAAGATTCAATTAACAAACTAGCTTTATTGCATTAACTTTAAAATTGAGAAATTATATTTATTGGACAGTATTATTTATTTTCCTATGTTAATCAAGATCAACATAATGTTTAATATTATGATAATTATAATTAGGACATAATTTATAGGGAATAGTATGATGGATTCCTGACCAGCTGTGACACATACCACAGATATTTAGTGAAATTCAGCATGCTTCTCCTCAAACTCTTCACAGTATTGCTTTGTTGTCATTCTTTAATTTTTCCTATTGTTCTTTGTCTGGGACCAACCAATATCTTCCATCAATTCTGAAATTCTCAAAAAAATCAGCACTTTGCTTAAAAGATGTGCTCTCGTAAATAGGACAGTGATTACTTGTCTCTTCTCTCAGCTTTTAACCTTCCATCCCTCTCAATTGGTTGCCCTGTTTCTAAATTATGTCTTCTCTTTAAAATTATTAACAACCTTCTTTATTTTCCTTCTGATATTTCATCAACAAATCTTCTCCAAGTCATGCTTCTCGTCACTTTGATCCTCTCACCTTTATCATCACTTTATCTCACTCATCTGCTACACAAAACTAATTTGTCCCTTCTGTTCTCTCTCTGTGGAATGTCATGTCAATTATTTATGACTCAGATTAAAAAATGACATCATCATATAAAGGTAGTACAGACCTCATATTAAGTCAAATGTATATGTACAATTGTTCCATGTACTTCAGAAAACATAGTTTCAATATCAGTAAATTTTTTCATTATTACAAGCCTGGTATAAATTACTCCATACCTGTTCTATATGGTATTTCATTACCAACATTACCTATGTACTCTTAACAGAAGGAATTTATCTTTTATTAATAAATAAAGTGACTTACAGTGATGTGTCTTATAGTTCATAAATATTATATCAATATTGTTTGATATTTGTTCCATTAAGTTGATTATAATAATTTATAATTACATTATATTTAGAGGAATAGTATATGATCATTAATTAATCTACTTCATTTTGATTAGTGGGCAATTTAGGTCCTCTTTCCTTTTGAAGCAATGAATGAAGACTTACTACAATATTATCATGGATCACAATCAATGGAATAGTATTCTTGTAATAAAATTACAATTAAATTAATATTATCATAGCTAAATGCATTCCTATATTACAAAAATGACTATTACAGACAATTTCAAACTTTATATTACAAGCAATAACTGTTTCTTAACATATTCTGACATTTCTGGGAGGAGACACCACAACTACTTTTATAATTGCCACGGCAACATTCCTATGCTTAGAAGAGTCATAACAATATCTATTATAGACAACTTTACAAACCTTACCTTGTGAGCAAAACTGTTTCTTAACATATTTCGCCATTTCTGGGAGGATACACCCCACCCACTTTTGAAATTATCCTGATAACATTACTATGTACAGAATATTTATAAAACTTACTACTACAGACAACCTTAACCTTAACTTACCAGCAATAACTATTTCTTTAACGTTTCTGACATAGCTGGCCTTGAGAAACCACACCTACTTTTAATACCCACAACAACAGTTCTATATTTAAAAAATGACTATTATAGACAACTTTAAACCTTAACTTACAATAACTGTTTCTTTAACATAGTCTTCCATTTCTGGGAGGAGACACCACACCTACTTACAGAATTGCCATGACAACATTCCTCTGTATAGAATAGTCAGAAAAATGACATTTACAGACAAACTTAAAAACTTAAGTTACCAGCAAAAAACATACTTAACATATCATGACATATATGGGAGGGGACACCACACCCATTTTATAATAACCATGACTACATTCCTATACGTAGAAAGTCATAAAAAATTTTATTTAAAAGCATTTGTCTAAATTAAAATCCAGTTTTCTCAGTTGGTGTCAGGTCTGATCTACCACCCACATGACACTAAAATTTTAAAATTCATAGTAATAAATGAAATTTTTCAGTTTGGGTGCTAAAGACCACACAGTAGTACAATACACTGGGATATATCATAGATTGTTCTGTTTGGTCTATAAGTTATACAAATTATATATTGTTTTTCAACTTGACACTCATAATATTGTTTCTTACAAGTCATGTACGTGTCAGTTTGTACATGTGTTCTATTAACAATAGCAACTATCAACTATACAATACTTATAAGTAATTAGGTGTTGTTATTTTTCTAACAACCTTATCACTACCTTTATGACATCTATAATGATACAATGAAATAAAATTTCTACATGTATATATTAAGCTCATGAATTTAAAGCCTGGTTACTACACTACTCCCAGGGTTTAATTTAGGGGGGGGGGGGGGGAAGGGAGGGGGCATTTGTCCTCCCATTGCCAGAGTCTTGCCCCCCCCCCCCCTTGGAAATTAGGTTAGCCATTTTTAAAGGGGTAATTGGATGTAATGAATACAGAACTGAAATACAAGGAATATCCAGCATAAGATAACCTTAGGCTAAACACAAGGAGAATGTACAGTTTTTAACCTAAACAGCTATTCTTCTACTCTTTCTGTTCCATGTCATTTGAAAACCACAAATAGTCTGAAAATGTGCCGGAAGCAATCTCAGAGGGTCTAAAATTCAAAAATTTTCTGGGGGGCATGCCTCCAGACTCCCCTAGAGGGTGCACTGTTGCACTCTATCCTTCACCCCCCTAAATTTTCTCTAAGTATTATTTTGCCCCCTCCCCTTGTTCTAAATGAACCCAGACTCCACATCTGTTCTATATGGTAATCTCTTGATGAACACTACCAACACCATCTATGTACTTTAGTAAAAAGACTTTTACAGTTCCCATGACAACACTCCTACATATAGGATAGTTATAAAATTACTTATAGACAATTTCAAACCTTAACTTAACTGTTTAAAATTTTGTTATCTGGGTGGAGACACCACACCTACTTTTACAATCACCATGACAACATTCCTATATATGGAATAGTTATAAAAATGACTATTATAGACAACTTTAAAAATTAAATTACCAGTAATAACTCTCAATATTTTCTTATTTATTGTAAAGACACCACACCCACTTTAGCAGTTGTCATAACGACATTTCTATGCAGACATTTGCAAACTTTAGGTTAATTAGCAATAACTGTTTAATATTTTATATTCTGGGTGGACACACCACACCCACTTCAACAGTTGCCATGACAACATTCCTACAAATAATGTAGTCATAAAAATGACTATTACAAACAAATTCTAACCTTGATTTACCAATAAAAACTGTTTCTTTAACTTATTGACTTTTCTGGGAGGATATACCATACCTAATTCACGCCAACATTCCTATGCATAGAAAAATCATAAGAATGATTACTACACCTTACATTACTGGCAAAACATATTCCGACATTTCTGGGAGAAGACACCACACCCACTTTTGAAATTGCCACAATAAAATTCCTATGTGCAAAATAGTTACTATTACAGACAACCTTAAATCTTAAGTTACTAGCAATAATTGTTTCTATAACCACTTCACCCATTTCTAGGAGGACACACCACACCCACTTTTAAAATCACCATGACAACATTCCTATTCATAGAATACTCATAAAATGACTATTACAGACAATTTTAACCCTTAACTTACCGGCAATAAATGTATCTTTAACATATCTGGGTTGAGACACGACACCTACGTTTTAATAGCCACAACAACATTTCTATATAAAAAAATGACTATTATAGACAATTTTAAACCTTAACATACCAACAATAACTGTTTCTTTAACATATTCTTTCCTTTCTGGGAGGAGACACCACACTTATTTACGCAATTGCCATGACAACATTCCTATGTATTGAACAGTTAGAAAATGATATTTACAGACAACCTAAATCTTAAGTTACCAGCAAAATATCCTTCTTTAACATGTTATGACATATCTGGGAGGAGACACCACACCTACAACTATAGAAAAATCATAAAAATGACTATTTATCTAAATTAAAATCCAGCTTGGTGTCAAACTGTCAATTCAGATCTAGCACTCACTTGACACTAAATCAATGAGTTATTTTAAAATTCATAGTAATAAATTAAATTTTTTCACTCTGAGTGCTAAAGACCACACAGCAGAAAGGGATATACTATAGATTTTTAATAAGATTGCTCTGTTTGGTCTACAAGTTGTAAAATTAGTTACAGTCTTTTTCAACTTGACACTCGTTGCATTGTTTCTTATAAGTCATGTTAACATCAGTTTGTACATGTGTTCCATTAACAATAGTAACTATTAATAGTTACAAGTTACTAAATATAATTAAGTGTTGTTACTTTTCTAACAACCTTATCACTATCTTCTATAATGATACAATGGAATAAATTTATTATATGTACATATTAAGCTCATTAATTACAAGATGGTTACTACACTACTCCACAAATGTTCTATATGGTATTCTCATAATGAATACTACCACCATGATCTATGTACTCTTAGTATAAGGACTTTTATAGTTGCCATGACAACATATAGAATAGTTGTAAAATGACTTACAAACAATTTCAAACCTTAAGTTATCAGGAATAACTGTTTAACGTTTCTGTTAATCTGGGTGGACCCACCACACCCACTTTTACTTGTAGAATTTTAATAAAACGACTGTTATAAAAAATTTTAAACCTTAAGTTACCAGCAATAACTCTTTTTTCAACATTAATTTTCTAATATTCTGGGTAAAGAAACCACACCCACATTTACAGTTGCCATGACACCACTTCTATGTATAGAATATTACTTTTGTGGACAACTTCAAACCTTTTCTTATCAGGAACACCCACTTTTACAGTTGCCACAACAACATTCCTATGTATAGAAGTAGTCATAAAATGAGTATTACAGACAATTTCAAACTTTAAGTTACCAGCAATAACTGTTTAACATTTTGTTATTCTGGGTGGAGACACCACACCTACTTTTAGAATTGACATGACCACATTCTTGTGTATTCCTATGCATTCCTAGACACTTGTTATACAACACATAAATATCACATTTAGGTCGATCTAATGGAGTATGATCTACTTCTGTGTGTCATAAATCATGACAGCTGTCATTGGACATTACTGGTACTATCTGTTAGTTACTATTCATATCAGTAAAAAGATGTTATCATAAAGTTAACAGATCTTAATAATAGAAACATGTAGAATACTTTGACTCATACAAAGGCTCAATTAAATCTTAGTGGACAAAATATAGAAAATACAAGTAAATTAATTCTACATGTACAAACAGATCATTTATGGAGTCTTGTTGTAAAGACCAGAACTTGTCTGTGCTAAAATGGGATCAGTGACAATACATTCACAGAACAGTGAGTAGTGAAGACCATATAATATTTTAATTAAATCCTGACAGTATTAATATGAACGTTTGGTAGTTTGACTTTAAAGTGTCACAACTACAATAACTTCAGGTTAGAATTCTTTCATTGACAGAACTGAGAGCAACAATAACAAATTGACTAGCCTTCACTTTCAGGTCAAAGTGCAATAATAACAATGACAGACAAACTAATCATGTAAACAATTAAAGCCCTCTCACTTAGAAGTAATCAAATGTTAACAACCTTAACCTGTTCTTTTTGCAACAAGACCTATCCACATAAGACTACAAATTCTTAAACACACATTTACAACAATTATGAGAGATTTCACTTATTTTAAACACAAACTATTGCACAAGGTTACAACATTGGGCTACTTGCTATAGAGTGGGATCTGTAGTAAAATACAAATACATTTTCAGAGGCTTTTCATAGAGTTTAACAATAAGAAACTTACATCAAAAACAGAATAAACATGCCGATAGTCTTAATGTTGCCTTGATCAAGATGTACGGAAATTCAGCTTCTTAAAGAATTGAGGAAGGCAGAAATAGGTAAAAATAGCCACAGGAATTGTGAAATTATGAAACAGGATCAACCAACCAAGATATTATCTCCAAGTTCAATTATATCTTAAAATAATAACAAATAGAATGTAAGAGCTCAGAATATGCAACACACATTATGTAACAGAAAGTTATAATTGTAAATTATGTGTCATGACTGTGAGTGTGTCCACATGCTTATATATGTACAAGTTTAGATACTGCTGTAAATATTACTATATGTAAACAAACTAGTGACAACATTGTCTGTAAGACAGAACATCAACAGATACTGACTATTCATATTTTATTGATGAATCAAAGAGAGACAACGGAGAAAAAAAAATAGACTTACAAGGGTAATCTCTATCTCTTAAAGAGCAGAATATTGAAAGAAGAGTCTTGTTGTGGAATTAATAAGTAGCCATGAAATTGAAAAGGAAGTAAATGAAGATATTAAAGAAGATACAAGTTCAACAGTACATAAAGTTGGAGCCAGAATGGAGTCATTAATACTGAACAGAAAGCTATTAACAAATAAGTTGTCATTGTTTGAAGAAGCATAATGGGTAAAAGTTAAATTAAATGTTGAAGCCAAATTATATTACATCTATTGAATAATAATAACTTGAACTTATTGTTAATAAATTATGACTTTAATATTATTTATGAAATATGCATTTTATATCATTATTACCACATTTAACACAACATTATCATTTAATGGCAAAATCTGTAATCTGTAAATATAAATTAAGGAGCAAATAACTTACATGTCATCCATTGTTTAGGAGTAAAGCCTTTACTTTCTTCAATACAATTTGGTATTCAGTACTCTACAGAGATAGTACATATATGCCAATCACATAAGTAATAAATACAACATGTATAAAGCAGGGCCGTAGGAAGCTGAACAAAAAGTGGTAGGGCCTTGAGTTGTTTTGCGCACGAAGCACACTGCGAAATTTTTGGGCTATTTAGTATTCATGAAGGTGTGATTAATAATTAATTATGGCTAAATCGTCCAAAAACAGTTTGTCTTCTTCTGTACAAATTAAATATTGTGCTATGTTTATCAAGTCATATCGTCGTATGTTTCCTCTTTGTACACATTAAGTAGCATACAGTGATTTAATCTTTCTTGAGACATCGTTGATCTAATCTAATGCATTTCAGGGTAAGAAGCAACATCATTTGATTGTGCTTCTTTTCTTTTTCATACTCAGATACCAGCATCTCCGCAACATCCTGGGTTTGTGGAACAACCCTTCAATGGCTACATCAAACAAATGTTTCTGAAATGACCTGTTTTTTCTTTCCAAATGATCTCCTTGGGAAAGTTGATTTGATTGCGGTTACAAAGGCTTGGCAATGAGGGTGCTTGTGTCACAGTGGTGATCTGAAAATCAACTGATGCTCCTTTGGAAAGGAATGTGCTGTCATCAGGAGGTGTGTTGTTTTGAAGGAGGTAATAATAATTATTATCAAAATTTAATTAATTCACTCTGAAAGCTCTGGCCTACCCAGCCCACCCGCTTCCTACGGACATGAAGAGAATACATATCTACTTATGTACATATGCAAATAAGATATAAAAACTCAAATCAAGTTACTACAAAATGTGACATTGGTTTGAAACTATCAGAAGTGCTACATTTTTATGTCAAGTAACCAAACAATACCAGTATGTACTTCAATAGTTTGTAATGTAAGGTTTGGTGTGAAACCCAAAGGAAATCATCAAACTATATTGAAAAAACACTACATACTGACTGGTATGAGACACTTACTGTACAATATTTTGTGTCTATAAGTATCAAATATATGTATGTAATGAGGTACATGTTATAATAACTTTATAACCTATAAATTTGAATTAGGCAAATTTATATAGCTTGAGTGCTTTTTGAGCAATAGTAGTATAGTATGACCGTCAGAGAATCTACTTACACAGTTTGGAATTACCTGACACTGTATTCTCATCAATGTGACCTGCTTCATTCTTTTGTGATAGCGGATTTGAATAGTCATAAATTCTAGCGTTTTGCTGTTTCCCATCTTGTTCAAAAAGACACTACAATTATAATAATAGTAATTAAATCGTATTAACTTAAAATATGCAATTGGCCAATTACATTTTTTGTGTTAACGGATATCAAGTAGCACTCTAAGAGACACTATGCTATCACTGTGACTCTGAATGGAAAACGAAGACACACTACGGAGAAATTGATGATGTACGTCCTTCTCCATCTAGTAGAAGGGCTAGGAGATCTTTTTTCTCCGTATCCAAGGCTATTGACGATGCTATATCTTTGAAGAAACAGAGATCAAAGATTTCTATGCTAATGGCGTTCCAAGTCAACCACGTGTCCTACTGGCCGAACTCGACGCACGCATTGATCGCAGTGTACTGCCTTCTTGCTTACATAAGAGGATACAATTCAATGACAAAGACTTCAATTGGTATTATCATTAAATAGAAAAATAGTTCATTATCATTAAATAGAAAAGTTAAATGAATAGAAAAAATTTTCACAAACATCCTTTTCTCTATTAATATATAAAATACTGTATTCCTTCATTAATCAACAGGCAGAGCTACAAAAAATTAAAGCTAGTAGCAAAATGTTAGAAGACAAGTTTGACAATGCACTATGTGAATTAAGAACTTCATAAGTGGTTTCAAGGTCAAAGGTTTATAAAAGAGACAAGAGTTTCATCGGATGTTATAGTAAGCTAAGTAAGTAAAATAAGTTTATTTTAATCATTAAAATACCAGAATATCATCGGGAAAATCATATAAAACAGTATAGGACAGAATATTTTAATGGACATTTGAGTATGTCATATTCTTTCATTCATATCCTTATTTAGCAAACCATTCAAGAACAAAGTGAATGTGAACATTGCAATGACAATTATTACTTAAGAAAAATCCCTAGTAGATGATTCTATCACTGAAATAAAAGATATGTTCTTGTTTTTTTCTGAATAAACTTCATTTAATTATAACTAATAGAGACATAATTTATCATATACAAAAAATAGACAACAGAGAAGAATATAACTTATAAGGATAATCTTTGATATCCTTTATGAAAAACAAAAATATAGTTAGCTATTGACATAGAAAAAGCTGTTTGTATGACCAAACACCATAATAATAATTGTCCATTACTTTAGTTACATGACAAAGATTATGAACTATATCTATTTGTTTAGGAACTTGCTGATATATAATCGATCTAGTAGATGTAGAGCAAACAAAATACAGAAAAAAAAACATCTCAACTCCAATATGGTACATACTGTATGTAGCTTTAATATACATTGTATTGTTGTATTTATTACTAACACTAGCAAGAGACAGCTTTGTCTAGTTTAGAAATGGTAGTCATGATTTATACTACTCTTGTCACTTGTCAACATGATTCTGTTATTTACATGAGTTTTCCATGTACAAAACTATTATTAATTGTTTGCTCAAATTTATTCAGCTGTGGTAGTGACATTCCATGTACATGAAAACATGCTAAATAAAATAGATAACAGAGGTTGTTTAGAACAATGCAATATCATAATATCTATGAAAATATGCAAGTTACAATGGCATCTATATCACAAGTGTGACAATGACAATGTAGTTTAACTGCAAATGGATATGATATTCCATAAGGGTATAAATTTTTGTGGGGGATTTATTTCGCTGTATTTGTGGGTTGTTGTTTTATCATGAAATTTAACTTTTATTCCACCCACACATACTCACATGAACAGCTGCTGCAAAGGAATCATGTTAGTTACTTCTTTCTTCTTTACACTGAAGTACTTCTCTGTCAACTGCCTCCCAGATTTCCTTGTATATATAATACCCTCTTACCATGGATTCATAGGAATAGCTAGCATACTTTGCAAAATCATGCTATTATTTACGGAACACATGTACAAACTAAATTAAATCTTATTGTTTATGTTGTATATATCAAGACCATATGTAATAAATCTCACTTAGCTTGTTCATTTTATTGTATTGTATTTTCTCTCTAATTATAGCAACAATAAAGATGACAAAATGTTTTAAATAATGTAGTGATCAATGATTACTTTTAAGATTTTTTTTAATCTGCTCATAACTGTTATTTTTTCTATTCAAACAAATCTTAATTGTTTATATGTATTTTTTCTGGTGATATAATTTTTAAAGGAAATAAGTATGACATATGTTTAAGGCATTAATCCTAAACTAATAGTCTTGACATTATCTTGTATAGCTGAGTTATTATTAAAAAGTTTTCTACTTTGACGCATGTATTTGTAACACCTTTATAGTGAGGGCGTGTTACCATACGTTAATTGGTGTGTACCACGACAACACTCCACTGATAAAAGTTATGAATATATTCACTTGTGTTGGTGTGGAAATACGTGACATAGCCTAATAATTTGAAAAACCATTCACGTTCCACCCATATTGCATTATTAAGGCATCATGTGATAATTCTATACCATATATGGTATATTTTTGTGGAGACAGCAAGGAAGGCTCTGAATCAAACAGCGTTTGTGATTTAGTTGTTGATATAAGTAAGTAAACTACTATTTCTTATTATTAACTGTATTGATATTTAGACAAAAATATAAATTATAAGATTATATTATATTTATATACTGCATGTGTCAGCTTGCAGGTGCTTTATATGTATTGAGCCCTCCTCCTAGTAGTAGAGGTTTTGACAGTTTTGACGGTACCAAGATAATGTAGTATGTGATTTATATATCAGACCAGCCTCAGTGGATAGCTTATGATTAGCATATTTGATCCCTAGCGCTAGCGCATAAACCTTAAATGTTCAATGTTAAAACTATTGTCTGAATGACAAAGATCCAAAGCTTGTGCTATCTTGCTTGATTTCAATCACTGCTTTAGATATACTGTGCCGATGTTTGTCCATTAAGATTGGCTTATTAGCATTAGCTAACATACAGAAAGATTGACATTTTCTTTGCAGTGCAAGAAATATATTATGCACTTGTCTACAATACACAAAAGTATGAAACTCAATAGGATCTTCCATGCAGTGGGACAGTCCAAACATTTGAGCACATACTTTAATGCTAAATGTTTAGCATTAGGGAAAAAAAGATGGAGGTCCCTATAGGTCACTGACTGGACCTGAACTAACCCTAGCATTGGATGTTATCCAGATTCTGTAAGAAAACTTGCCACAATAATTTGTCATTTAAAGTGATCTGTGCCTCCCTAACCTTAAAATTGTACACTCTAATTGTTAGAGCAAACTTGAGATCCAGTCATGTTTAATGAAGGAGATTATCATAAAACTTCATGATGTTCCATTAGTAACAACATTCAAGTATCTCTGTATGAGTGTGTACCTAGGCTTTAGGAAGATTTAGATGTGGGGTTAGGAAATCTTTTAACATAATAGGCCCACTAGCCAATGTACGGCAAGCTATCTGTAACAAAACTTAAATATCTCATTGACGTTTTTGCAACATCTAAGGTACCGCGGTCCCTCTACCTGTGATATATCACTAACGGGACGTTATACACAGACCCGCCGAAAGGGCCCAGGGCAATGTGTACACGTGCGCTTGACGCGCAAAGCGCGCCGCGCAAATTAGTTTTATGGAGGCGTGGTTTTCAACAAGTCATTAATTATCACATATTCACATCTTTCAAATCGTTATTACAACCACGTGTGAAGTAACTAGAGGTAAGTTGTTGTCAAGTATGTCAATTCTTTTACTTACATGCCTCTGTCTGGCTGTCTTCTATATGGATTAAACTTTTAATAACAAACAATAGACATTTCTACTCTGGATCCTCCTTTGCAGTTCCTTCATGTCACTATGATATATGTTAACAAGCACTACACATCAATGCAATAGGCACAAATGAAGAATATTACAAAGAGCAGCTGTCAATTTAAAGAATTAAAAATTATTGGAGGCATCCACCAATAAAAGTTTCTCTCCTTATCTTCAAACTCAAACATTCTCATAATACACAGATGACAGCCTCATAATGAAAGTTTTGATATTCACAAAGTTGTGAGCAGCCAGCCACATTGACAATATTGTGTTTAATGACCAGTAAAATTTCTTTACTTATAGTATAGCAACAGATCTCTCCAATTTACCTACAGAGTGAACCCTGGGGCATTTTTTGAGGGCAATTAACTAACACACAACAAGGGATGAGATTCCAATTTGGTGATGAAGATATGTCACACATAGTCTTCTAGCAAGAATAGAAAGAGATTCATAGAGATTGTCAGATAGAGATGCAAATGAGTTTCAGAGATGTTTTCAGCAGGCAAAATCCAAGTCAAAAAGTCCTGTTCCAAGATCCAATTTCCGAGCAGTATGTTTCACGAGAAGGCTATCCAACTGTTGAAAAGGAACATGATGAGAAATCAGACCAGGTTCAGGATATGTTTCTTTGAAGATCATCACAATGATGATTCCTCAGTAGATATCAATGAATTCAATGACAAAGGACTGTCACTATTCCTTCCAGGCTTGTTAAGGAGTCTATGAGCTGGATGCCTTAACTCTTTCTCAAGCATTAAACGAGACAATGAACATAGAAGAGTGTCCCCATTAAAATTATTAGGCCCAGCTGATATAATCTTTTTTTGGATAGAGCAACATTGAAACAAAAGTTCATTAAAGGTACTGTTTACCCCACAGCTATATAGTTAACAAGAGCAGAACTCTCAATATATGCTGAAAATATTTTGAAGAATTCCTTAACAATGGTTTTATCAACACTACCTAGGGAACCTTGAATAGATTCCTTGTAGATTAAACAGCTCCAGCATAACAAGATTAAATTGAATCAATACTCATCACTTGAAAGTTCTACCATAATGAAAGATGGCTCAGGACAAAAGCAGGACCAGCACTGACAAATATCTCACTGTTAATGTTCCATATCTGACAAAAGATTAGATTATTTCTCACCAAAAATGTCTGGAGAGTGTCCAACAACATTTTCATTAGAAATTAAGCAAGTATCATCAGAGACAGCAGCTGTTCAAGAAGAGTCAGCAAAGCCATTATCTTGAACAGTAGAATTGATAATTGCAGGACAGAGAACACTAGAGTTAGATATTTGTGTAATAGAAGCAGGAAGAAAAACAGCATTGCAAAAGCATCCACTTTTAGCAGAAACGGCCTTTATATAGCCCTCTATTTTTGCAGGTGCAGCAAGCCGTTATCTTCATCTCACATGAAATCACCATCTTACGCATTTACCCATTATGTGCATGATAAGAGCTGTAAATTAGGTGCTCCCCCACAGAGAGAAGTAACCTGTATTAGCAATAACTCAGGAACAACTAAGTAACTAATGTAAATTAAAAATTATATCTGATTTCTGAGGATTTAGTCTTTTGAGGAATTTAGTGTTCGTTAGTAATTTATTTGTGTAAATTTACAAAAATAGTGTAATTTATTCCGGTTATATCTTTTGTTTTCATTACCATTTCCAACTTAACGAGCAATGTTGAAAAAGATAGTACTTCCAGCCACTATTTTGTTTTATTGTTCAAATTATTGATCTCATGAGATGATATTTGAATTATTGTCATGAGAATGTTGTATATGATTTTACAACAGCAATAAATAAAAACATACAGTTTATTCTCTTTGTTACATAAACTGATATATTATAATACATTATAATATAACTGATATATATACATTAAGATCTATAAAGAGCTAGATCAAGTGAATAGTACCAGCCAAGGGCTGCTAGCCCTCCTGGCTATGGCTTCAAAGAAAGAGCAAGAAAGAATTGTAAGTATATTATCAAGTTATGCAGTATACTACATGTGTTAGTGTACAATTAATATATTACTTTTTATATGATAAATATGATGATGTAGTAAATAGTGTAGGGCCCAAAATTAATATTCATAAATTTATTATTCATAGCACACTTTAGTGTTGCTATGAATATAGTTAAAGTAATAATTATATACCATTGGGTGTGACCTGATGATTAACCATGAATATTATTATACAATAATAAGGGTGGCTGTGCACCCCAGGCACCCCCCCCCTTAGACCCGTTAGTGGTGAGTACTCTAACTCTTATAGTAGACTAGTGTCTGGTATTGTTATTACTAGTTTGTATCCTTTGTTGTCTAGTTCAAGTGTTACGAAATGAAACTACTGTACAAATATTGTCACTTTGTGTATTTGACCTGTCCTATAGTGTTATTAGTCTCATATAATATATGTAGTTGTGTATGATTTACTATTTCTAAATGTAATGACTTGTTTTATTATTATAGGACAGGGAACTTTGGGAGTCTGCTAGAAAGGGAAATGAAGAGAAAGTGAAACAATTAGTCCAGAATGGAGCAAACTTCAAATCTCGTCGTCATCATCATTATAATGTAAGATCTCATTAGTTTATTATCTAGTCTGCTATTATTTGTATATACTAACTTAGTAATTAATTCAAAATATGTAGATTTAATGAGTATTAATTTTATTTAGCTGTGTTTGTATTGTGTATACACAGATATGTAATTGGATTTATTTCATATATTAAAATGTTTTTGTTCATCATATAGTGTTTATGGGAGCCTTATACAACACCTCATACTATAGCTTACATCAATGGTCATGACATAATAGTAGATGTTCTTGAAAATGCAGGAGCTACTCCTGATTATGTAAGTGTATACAAGTATAGTATGTAGTTGATGTCAATATTTATAATTACTAGAATACTTGTTTGTTATATTGATATCATGTACATGTACATACTTGTATACTACATGAAAATGTCTCCTAGTTATTATCAAGTCCTAATACACATATCAATACATATATTGTTTATGTCTAGTTTTCTCCATACTACCTTTCTTATTACTAGCTACTAACTATAGTATTAGTTTAAAGCATATTATGTCACACTAATGTACAGTATACAGTGTCAATAATTACCTTCATATAACATCTACAAAAGAAATTGTCACTGATTGACTAAACAATTACATGTCACAGTAGCCACACCCACATTTATTCCTCACACGTATTTTAAATTATAACTATAATACTAACTTTAATAATATATTGGAGTACACAGTAAACATACTTTATTACCTTATCTTACATCTTGTTAGAAGACTAATTTATTCCATATCAATATCAGGAGCTGTTCATATAACAGACACAATATTCATTTTAATAGAGATCCTATCATTCCATCTACATTTAGAATAATATGTAGTCATCTTTGAGATTTAGTACAAAGTATTCAGTAAAGCTAATAGACTTGTGTCAAACATTTATACAATAATTATTAGAAGAATACATGTATATATAAAGAACTGGGAAATTAATTAGTGGTTTGTTGTACTAGTCACAATTATATGTAATTAAACTCAACACTTGTATATACTGTTGTATTTATTATGATGTATATTATCTGTATTTACTTGTTATGATTTATTAGAATGAAATTATGTTAGCAGCTGCTGAAGAGGACTAGTAAACATAGTGAAAGACAACTATTCAAAAGAAGGCAAATGTAAATTATCAGGACAAAGATGGAGTAAGTTATTATCTTATAATAATAAACGATTGTTTACTAGTAATAGATACTTTTTTCTGTCATTAATTTGATAATTACAAGTTCGTAGATAAGTTTTTACTTTGTTAATTGTTTGGTATATTTATTATTAAACTTTTAATTATAGCTATACATCTACAAAAAGTAAATTAAAAAGAAACAATTTCTAAAAATAAATTAAACTTAGTGATGAGTAACATCATTCCAATACAGAGAATACAAACAAGACAGTAGGGATGACAATTGTATTTTCCCTACATAATATCACAGTCATAGAATGCAACAATGCATCACTGATATTATTTAAGTGATTTTAATATAGTTGGTTAATATCCTAATTTTTAGCACCAACTATGTAATTATGTAAAGATAATGTAATTGTCTTTGAACAATGCTAGAGTTCTTTCTATGAACATTCTATCAGCTTTATTGTTCCCATTACAAGGTTAAAAATGTGTCAGATGTTTCCTTGCTATGTTGTACATAGAAATTTGAACATTTGCCTTGTCCACACAGACAACAGTATGTTAGTACAGATTTCTCTGTGTATTCATAATACACTTTTTAAAACTTACCTAGGTTACACCCCACCAGCCATAAATGCGTTTTAATTTTATCAGTTATATCCATATATGAAAATAGATATAGCTGTAATTTCATGACAGTTAGTTATGAAGTTGTATGGTCTTTCATGATGCTCATGTACTCCTATAGTACACAGTAATCATTCTCAATGTCTACTATTAGGATATGAATATTATCAGTCGTAGTTTTAATAATATTCCTAGTAATATAAAGAAGTTAGTGGCTAATTAGGTTTTGAGATGGTCATTGTATATTATAATAACTACATTGTAAAAAAGATGTACTTCTAGTAAAACTCTAAGCTGTCATTATATGACCATATACGAAAATGGTACCTAACGCGCAATGAATTTCGAACAAACGCTTGTGTAGAAACGGTTGCTACGCATCCATCTTGAGCAGGAAGTCAATGTTATTTGGTATTCATGAAGGTCAATCATTGCTCTCATTGTAGAATTTTAATAACTTCCTGTTTAAGATGGCTGCATAGCAACATTTATACGCAAGCGTTCACTCCAAATTTGTTTGTACGTTATGGTACCATTTTCGTGATTTATGGTCACATATTGTAGCAAATAACTTGTAATGTTGTTATGATATGAATACTGTCACTATGATGTAACTAGCTTTATACATTTATCTACTGTAGTATTGAAATTAATTTTAGCTACAATATTTACTGTTTATTCTTTCTATAGGGTCAATCGGACTGCTTTGCATTATGCTTCAAGGCAGGACATATTGAAACAGTCCAGTCACTGTTAACAACTAATGCAGATCCCAATATTGTGACGAGGTTTGTAAAGGATTTTTTAGAAACATTTGTTTACTAGTATCTTAATGGTTATCAAGTTGTATATGAACATTCTATAAACTGACCACACAGTGACTATAATATATGTAAAAGTCATTCAAAAGTTTTTTTACCACAAGAAGATGGAAATATATCAAAGTATACATATACAACAAAGTCATGACTTTATCTCTGTACTCATATATTTTTCAATTGACATTAAGTGTAACATTATTGCTGTTCAGATAAACACGAGGAGGTATGTAAACTGAAAGTCCACCCTGTTATTACTATATAAATTCCCAAATAGTGACTGAAGTGTTGTTGCTTGCTTTGGTTTACAGATGATAAAGAAGGAAATAGAATGAATAACATGTGGGTGTGTCCTACATTTACTCACAGCTGCAACAAGGACAGTTTCACAATTTGCTTTAAGAAATGTGCCTGGCTGGCCATTTTCTTCCATGCATTTCTCCTGCATCATTGTACCTTTTGCTAGATACTTGCCACAAGTAAAGGAATAGCAAACAGCCTCAATAACCTTCAAAGAGTTCTCCATATTATAAATTGTAAAATAAAATGCCACCAGTACTACCTACTACGATAGTTGTTTAAACAGTTGATAACATTTACTTTTTCATTTTAAACAAGAGGAAATTAGTGTCCTACTAGTTTAAAGTTTGTTCATTAGTACAGAAAACATTGGCTATTGTCTACTATCAGAATTTGAATATTATCAGTCATAGCTTAAATAATACTAATAGTAGACTAATATCTTCACCTTGCCGCCGGAAATTAGTAGTGGGTGTAAGTACTATACATACCACATACCACAGATCATAATTAAATACTTGTGGTGTTATTATTATATTACATGAAAATGAAAGCCCACATGTCTACGTGTATAAAGTTGATTTTCTTTTCTTGTAATAACAAGTTTATTAAACTACAGTAGTATAGTACTTTTATCTATATCTATATGATTAAATTGTTACAGTTAGAATGAATTTCTGATCATACTGTTTCTCTCTTCAAACGGCAGCCATTTTATTGATTAATGAATTCACGAGATCACATTCCTCGTGGTCAAATGGCATCTCCTATACTTTGCTTATGGAAAGTAGAGCCAATCTTGTTTCTTGTGGTCCTGTCATATAAAAATGATGTCAAAAGAACCAGATGTTCGTCAGGAAACCACTTAACTTTGAAATTTGAATTTTGTCGAGTTATTAGAAATTTATGATAAGTTTTTTATCGGCAAGGTGAACACGAAACAGACTTTAGTAGGGTTCATTTTTATTGTCTATTATAATAACCACAATGTAAAAAAATGTACTAGTAAAATTTAAAGCTGTCATTATTGTAGCAAATAATTTGTAATGTTGTGATTTAAATACTGTCACTATGATGTAATAGATTGTCTTCATATTTTACTATTTATTCTTTCTATAGGATCATAAGACTGCTTTGCATTATGCTTCAAGGGAAAGACACATTAAAATAGTTCAGTTACTCTTAAGAGCTAAGGCAGATCCCAATATTTGTGACAAGGTTTGTATTATGTCTAGAGATGGTACTTTATACATTTATCTATTGTAGTATTGACAGTTATTAGTACAGGGCAAAACCAACCCTACTATCCACTATTTGGATATGAATATCATCTATTGTTATTAATATTAGATATTGGGGAGGTAGACTGTCTTTCTTTGCTTCAGTCTTGACACTTTTAGACATTGAACTATTATTTTAAAGAGCAAATCCTTTTAAACAGTCTAAGGATATAATTATCAATCAAGTTTGTTTTTGATAATAAAAGTAGCAAGCCAAGTATTTTGAAACTTAGACTGTAAGTAGTCAATACTTGTTTTTTTACTGTTTCATGATTAAGATTTACAGTACTGTATTATCAAAGATACATTAACAGAGTGACTACATCATTATCTCATAAAGGATTTTTAGAAACTTTTTTTTACTAGTATCTTAATGATTATGAAAGTTGTATATGAATATTCTATAAAAATGACCACACAGTGACTATATATATGTAAAAGTCATTCAAAGTTTTTACCACAAGAAGATGGCAATAGTATACATATACAACAAAGTCATGACTTTATCTCTGTACTCATATGTTTTCAATTGCCACTAACTTCATAACAAGCACATGTAATTCTACATGTATCATCTATGAATAATTCCTTTTAATATTCTTTACATAAACACTACTAATGTGTGACTATTTGTAATGTAAATTTTATAAAATCAGGAGACTGATTGCACAGTGCTTTAAAACAAGTCATCTTATGATGGCTGAGTTAGGTTTACACAATGATATGATCTGACGCTGATCCTAATATTCATGTATTGTGTGTAGTTTGTATTTTATTTGTTGTCTCTACTACATGTACATATATGTAGTACTACCTGTCTAGTAAGACATGATATATACCCTTGATAAAAGGCCAGTGTGTTAGGCACAGTTGAAAATAGCTTTTAATAATAGTTAATGATGTTATGGAAACATAAATTATAACCTTCTATATTATTGTGTTTATTTTTCTCTATATTTTGGAAATGTCAATAAACTTCTCTAAATTAATGATTTTAATCACAATGACTTAATCAAGATTATATTTGATACCTGTAGTTTGATTACTACTCCTTGTTTGACTTTACTACTTACTATATAATGGATTTCCAGTATGTTTATTGTCAGTTCATTTGTGATAAAGGGAGCAATATATTAGTAATATCTCTATAGTCTAGTTGATATGTTATTGACACTCACACAACAACTGTCCAATTTATAGTATATGTAACTTATATCATACATAATGTTTGCTTTAATTTAACACACTAATATTGTAATTTATAATAGTTTTAATTTTTTTAAGTAATGATTATATGTAAGTATATTTTATGAAAGCATAGTATTTAAATATTGTAGTAATAATATATATCTCATTTATAGTGGGGAAATACTCCAGTACATATGGCACATTGGTTTGGTCATTATATAACATTGTTGAGCTCTTACATTCTTTTGGAGGAGATATGGACCAAGTTAGAAATGTAAGTGATAAATATAATAATATATTTACTGTATATGATGACATGGACATAGTGATCTTACATGTTATGATATATTATAAACATGACCTAATTATATGTGGGTACATGTCACAGTTATAATATATTATTTATTTTAACAGGATGTCTTACTTTTGACTTCAGCTAGAAGGGTGATATACATAATGTAAATGTAGCACTTACATCAGGTGCTAATGTCAATGTTCATGATTTTTTGAAGGTAGTATTCTTATTATAGTATATGTATTGTTAGTAGTACTTGTGGTCTGTTAGTACATACTTTAGAGTACAACTATAAAGTTAGTTCACACAACTACACTTGTTATATGTCATGTTATGTTCTTAGTGTTGTGGTTGCACAGCATCATTGCTGTTCATATAAACAAGTTGTAATGTTACTCATAACTCAAAACAGCTCTTTTGCAAACAAACAACGACTCTCTTCTTACTAGAGACACCCATCAAAACTGAGCATGCTCAAACATTACAATAACAACACAATATGAATAATCATAAGATACATACACAAGTATATGAATAACCATAAGATACATACACAAATGCAATCCATTACATCTCCCCTCTTAAGCTAATAAGTAAGTCAGTCTGGGGGACGAACAGTTATTCCTGAGCGAGAATGGGTAGTAATACTTCTAGGTCTAGTTTCCAACTCTGTATCAGGTGATTCTTCACTTCTGACTCTAAGGTCTCTTTGATTTCTACGAACTTGTCCAGATGGTGTATTGACTAAATAAGATCTAGGAGTATTAGCAGGTTGAACAATTTGACCGGGTACCTGTCTTCCTCCTGTATTCACCCACACTGATAAGTCATCTGGATATGGTGGTAAAGGTCTGATCGATGACGACGATCATAATAACGCTTTTGTTCCACCTTGAGTTTCTGGTCTAGCCTCCTGAAAATTCTTAAGATATGGCCATTTAGGAATAAAAGAGATGTTTAAATCTGTGGAACATTAGTATGTACCCTGCGACCCATTAATAATTCAGCTGGGCTGAGTCCACACCAAGGCATAGGAGTTGCCCTGTAGGTTAAAAGAGCCAAATGGAATGTCTTGTGAATTTTCCAATAGATATTTCACTGTTTTTACTGTCCTCTCAGCTAAGCCATTTGACTGAGGGTATAGGGACTGCTTGTAACATGTACAAAGCCATACGACTGTCTAAACTCATCATTTCCTCAGAAAAACAAACTGGGGTCCATTATCACTCATAAAGGTTAGGGAATTCCATGCAGGGAGAAAATAGACTTTAAAGCTGCTATTACATTCATGGAGGTTGTAGAGGTGAGCTTTTGGACTTCCACAAATCTGGAATAGTAATCCACTACCAAAAAGATACGTATTTTTCTTCAGTTCAAACAGATCTGCTGCTACTCTTTCCCAGGGATGGCTAGGAAGAGGAATTTGTAACAATGGTTGAGTAGGGGGGTGTGGTCTTCAAACACTGTGGACAGGATTTTAACAAATGTTTTTACCTGTTTGGCTACACCTGGCCACCACACTGCCGAGGAGACTCTCTGACGATAACGATGAATACCTGGTGACCATAGTGAATTTTAGAAAGGGTTTCGGCCTGTAAATTTTAGGGGACAACAATACAAGTACCAAACAACAACAAATCGTCCACAATGCTAAGTTCACTCCTCACCTTCCAATAGCTCCTATACTTTTCTTCGATTCTATGCCGGCTAGGCCATCCTTGGTTGCAGTAGGCTATAATTTGGGAACAAATAGGGTCAGCTTTTTGAGCTTGACGATAGACCTCTAAACGATCAGGATTGACAGGTAGAGAGGAAGCAATAACATGTAGAAATGATTCCATATCCATATTATCAAAAACAGTCACTTGAACTGGTGATGGGAGCTCGAGAGAGGGTATCTGCTGTATAAAGCAGTTTACCAGGAACATGAGAAATAGAATAATCAAATCGTGAGAGATGAAGTCGGAAACGCAAAATTCGAGGTGGGTAAACTATCAAGATGGCTTTTCCAAGTAATGGTATGAGAGGTTTATGGTCTGTTTTCTAACCTGATATGTTTACCTAAAATGTAGTTTGAGAACTTCCTACAGGACCATACAAGGGCTAACACTTCCTTCTCGATTTGTGAGTATCGACGTTCAGTGTCACTCATTGACCTGGATGCATAGGCAACAGCTTTCCACTGGGTGTGTTGCTGTTGCTGTAGAAGGACTGCCCCTAATCCATATGTAGAAGCATCTGCACATATCTTCGTTTCAGCTGCAGGATCATATAGGGCTAGAACAACTGGTTTTTGTTAGCTCTCTCTTGACATTCTCAAAAGCAGTATCTTGACAGTCAGTCCAAACCCAGGCCCGCTTAGGGCTGAGGAGCTCACGAAGAGGTTGAGAAAGGTCAGACATTTCAGGGCTGAATTTCCCTAACTGATTGATCATACCCATGAATCGTCTAAGTTGGGTGAGTGTCTTAGGTGTTTCCATCTTGAGAATAGCAGCTGTTTTACTAGGGTCTGGAGAGATTCCACACATTATTGATCTTATGACCTAAAAATGGAGAGAGTCTTTAAAAAACTCACATTTATCTTGTTTAGAGTCACTCCTGCTGCTAAGATCTTCTGTAATACTGAATGAAGTCTAGCATCATGTTCTTGACGATTTTTCCCAAAGATAAGGACATCATCCATATGACAGAGTACTCCTTCTTCACTGGCTAGCATATCGCTCATCCTTCTTTGGAAGCACTCAGGAGCACTACATATACCAAAGGGTAATTTGTTGAACCAAAATCTACCAAATGGAGTTATAAATATGGTAAGAGGTCTTGAAATCTCATCCAATGGTATTTGCCAAAAGCCGCAATTGGCATCTAATTTACTAAAAACTGTAGCTCCAGCTAACTGAGCTAAGGTCTCGTCTACCGTTGGCAATGGATGTACTTCTCTCAATACCCCCTCATTGAGTGGCCTGAAGTCAACACAGATACGGACATCCCCTGACTTTTTGGGGACCACTACCATCCCGGCGCACCAATCAGTTTGGCTGGTTAACTCTGGAAATGACTCCTAGAGACTCCATTCGTATTAGTTCTTCTGCGACCTTTTTCCTTAGTGGAAGGGGAACGTTTCGTGGAGTAAACAAGGAATATGGTTGAGCATCTGCCTTCATTTTGATAGCATAACTGACCTTAAAGGTACCTAGACCTGTAAACAATGCTGGATATTGATCAGTGATCCCTTGAGTAACTGTGTGTACATGCGACAACATTCCCAGAGCTTGAATGGCAGGTAGACCAAGAAGGTTCTCTCTCAGTCCTTTCACAACATAGACTAAGTGATCGCATGACTTTCCTTTGTATGAGAGTGATGCTAACAGCTCACCCAGAACTGACAAACGCCTTTGGTCTGGACCACACAGACTCTTTGACGATTTCCTTAGTTTTTTTCAAATTAAGTTGTGTGAGAATGTTCTCAGCTAGAACAGTAACCTCGGCACCAGTATCTACCTTAAAGGTGACTTCTTTCCCATCAACCAACACTTTACAGTTCCATGATTTTGATTGACTCTTAGAAACAACTGTGTTCAGGTAAAATCCCTTTTCTTCCTCATCAGATTCTAAAGAGGGTGTTACTACATTAGCAACAGACCTTGAGAAACACTGGGAGCGGTAATGCCCCTTTTCTGACAGGTATGACACACAGCATCCCTGGCAGGGCAGGTCTGTCTAGAATGTGGGCCTTTGCCACACCTTGTACATTTGTGGTTAGTCCCTGACCTTTGTCTGGGGCCTCCTTTGGGTGGTACTCTGAAGGGTCTCCTTTGTTGTCCAGAGGTTTTTTTCTCCTTTAGTGTATCCACTGTCTTCATGTCTCCCTGACCACACTTTAAAATCTCTTGTTGCTCATGCACGGCCTCACGCAGCCTCACCATTTTCTTAGCTTTTTCCAGTGTCAAGTCCGCATCTATTTGCATCCGCTCTGATAACGAACTATCACGAATACCGACCACAATTCGGTCTCGGATCATTTCTTCTTTCATGGCTGCAAAATCGCAGTTCTCTGCTAGACTGTACAAACTGGTTATAAATTGCTCAACAGACTCCCCTTCACTCTGACTACGCTGATTAAATCTGGCGCGCTCAAAAATGGTATTTCTTCTAACCTGGAAGAAGGCATCAAATTTAGTAAGGACTGCCGCGTACGATTTCCGGTCATCCTCGGAGATGTTAGTAGAAGTAAGGGTATCTTCGGCATCTTCGCCCATACAATATAATAGTGCGCTGACCTGTCTCTCATCAGATTCACCGGAGAGACCAGAGGCTAGTCTATATTGGTCGAATCGTCGTTTCCACTTAGACCACTGATCAGGTGTCTTGAACGAGAACTGAGAAGGAGGCTCTAGTTGAATACTGGCCATCCCACTCCTGACAACCATGTGTATGTTACTCGTAACCAAAACAACTCTTTTGCAAACAAACAACGACCTCTCTTCTTACTAAAGACACACGTGATAATAAACAAAACTGAGCATGCTCAAACATTACAATAACAACACAATATGAATAATCATAAGATACATACACAAATACAATCCATTACAATCATGATATACATGGAGGTGGTACAACTAGTATGTGTACTGTTTGTGTCAAAATATTTTGATCATTGTGGAAGTGATATCATCAATATTATACTATATATAATATAATACTCTCCACCCCAAATCTTACCTCTAAACTCTTATGCACCTCTCTTCTTACTAGAGACACCCATCAAAACTGAGCATGCTCAAATATTACAATAACAACACAATATGAATAATCATAAGATACATACACAAGTATATGAATAACCATAAGATACATACACAAATGCAATCCATTACACAAGTGACAACATGTAAACTAAAACTCCACTGTTGTCATTACTTTATAAACTTTATTACTCCAAAATGGTGACTGAAGTGTTGTTGTTTACTTTGCTTTACAGATGATAAAGAAGGCAATAGAAATGAATAACAATGTGGGTGTGTCCTATATTTTCTCAACAGCTGCAACAAGGACAGTTTTCACAATTTGCTTTAAGAAATGTGCCTGGCTGGCCATTTTCTTCCATGCATTTTCTCCTGCATCATTGTACCTTTTGCTAGATACTTGCCACAAGTAAAGGAAATAGCAAACAGCCTCAATAACCTTCAAAGAGGTCTCCATATTATAAATTGTAAAATAAAATGTCACCAGTACTACCTACTATGATAGTTATTTAAACAGTTGATAATTTTTACTTTTTTTTCATTTTAAACAAGAGGAAATTAGTGTCCTACTAGTTTAAAGTTTGTTCATTAGTAACAGAAAACATTGGCTATTGTCTACTATCAGATTTTGAATATTAGAGTCATAGGTTAATAATAGTAAAAGTAAGTAATATGAGCTTGCAGCCGGAAATTAGTAGTGGGTGTGAGTAGTATACATACCACATACCACAGATCATAAATTAAATACTTGTGGTGTTGTATTATTATATTACATGAAAATGAAAGCCACGTGTCTACGTGTATAAAGTTGATTTTCTTTTCTTGTAATAACAAGTTTATTAACTACAGTAGTATAGTACTTTATCTATATCTATATGATTAAATTGTTACAGTTAGAATGAATTTCTGATCACACTGTTTTCTCTCTTCAAACGGCAGCCATTTTATTGATTAATGAATTCACGAGATCACATTCCTCGTGGTCAATGGCATCTCTTATACTTTGCTTATGGAAAGTAGAGCCAATCTTGTTCTTGTGGGTCCTATCATATAAAAAATGACGTCAAAAGAACCAGATGTTCGTCAGGAAACCACTTGACTTTGAATTTCGTCGAGTTATTAGAAATTTATGATAAGTTTTTTATCGGCAAGGTGAACACGAACAGACTTAGTAGTCAGTAGGGTTCATTTTTATTGTCTATTATAATAACCACAATGTAAAAAAAAATGTACTAGTAAAACTTAAAGTTGTCATTATTGTAGCAAATAATTTGTAATATTGTTATAATTTAAATACAGTCACTATGATGTAACTGATTGACTTTATATATTTATCTACTGTAGTATTCAACAGTTATTAGTAATTAATTTGTAGCCACATTATTAACTGTTTATTCTTTCTATACAATCATCAGACTGCTTTGCATTATGCTTCAAGGGCAGGACACATTGAGACAGTCAAGTTACTCTTAACAGCTAAGGCAGACTTCAATATTTGTGACGAGGTTTGTATTATGTCTAGATGATGATACTTTATATATATATTTTAGTATTGAATAGTTATTAGTAATTAATTTGTAGCCACATTATTTACTGTTTATTCTTTCTATAGGATCATCAGACTGCTTTGCTTTATGCTTCAAGGGCAGGACACATTGAGATAGTCCAGTTACTCTTAACAGCTAAGGCAGACTCCAATATTTGTGACAAGGTTTGTATTATGTCTAGAGATGGTACTTTATACATTTATATATATATATTTTAGTATTGAATAGTTATTAGTAATTAATTTGTAGCCACATTATTTACTGTTTATTCTTTCTATAGGATCATCAGACTGCTTTGCATTATGCTTCAATGGGAGGAGGACACATTGAGATAGTCCAGTTGCTCTTAACAGCTAAGGCAGACCCAATATTTGTGACAAGGTTTGTATTATGAATAGAGATGGTTCCTATTCCATGTACTTGTGTATTGTGTTCACTCCATGTACATGTATGTAATACTACTAGTATGTATTATATCAGTACAGGATATTATAATAATATACATGTACATGTACATCACTAAACATAATACAGACAACCGATTATAGCACACAAACTATAAAAGTATATAACTCTTATCAGTTATATCCATATATGGAAATAAATATAGAGTTGATTTCAATAACAATTAGATATGGTAGTTTGATATTCTTTTACGACAATAATGTGTCCCTTGATAGCACACAGGGCAAAACCAACTCTACTATACACTATTAAGATATGAATATCATCAGTCATATTATTATTAATATTAAATATTGAGCAGTTATAACATCTTGACTGTCTTGCTTTGCTTCAGTCTTGACACTTTTAGACACAGAGCTATTAATTTCAACACTAAATACTTTAAACAGTCAAAGGATATAATTATAATTTAAGTTTGTTTTAGATAATAAAAGTAGCAAGACAAGTATTTGAAACTTAGACTATAGGTAGTCAATACTTAATTTTCTTACAGTTTCATTGTTAACGTATACAAGTACTGTATTATCAAAGATACATTAACATAACGTATGTACATGGAGTGAATACATCATTAGCTCATAAGGGGTTTTTAGAAACTTTTGTTTACTAGTATCTTAATGATTATCAAAGTTGTATATGAACATTTTATAAAACATTCTATAAAACTGACCATACAGTGACTATAATATATGTAAAAGTTATTCAAAAGATTTTACCACAAGAAGATGGAAAATGTAGCAAACGTATACAGATACAACAAAGTCATGACTTTATCTCTGTACTCATATATTTTCAATTTCCACTAACTTCATAACAAGCATATGTAATTCTACATGTACCATCTATGAATAATTCCCTTTAACATAACACTACTAATGTGTGACTATTTATAATGTAAATTTTATAGAGTCAGGATACTGATTGCACAGTGCTTTAAAACAAGGTCATCTTATGATGACCGAGTTAGATTTACACAATGATATTATCTGACGCTGATCCTAATATTCATGTATTGTGTGTAATTTGTATTTTTTTATTTGTTTGTCTCTACTACATGTACATATATATAGTACTACCTGTCTAGTAAGACATGATATATACCCTTGATAAAAGGCCAGTGTGTTGGGTTTAAATAGCTTTTAATAATAGTTAATGATGTTATGGAAACATAAATTATAACCTTCTGTAATATTGTGTTTATTTTTCTCTATATTTTGGAAATGTCAATAAACTTCTCTAAATTAATGATTTTAATCACAATGACGTAATCAAGATTATATTTGATACCTGTAGTTTGATTACTACTCCTTGTTTGACTTTACTACTTACCATATAATGGATTCCAGTATGTTTATTGTCAGTTCATTTGTGATAAAGGGAGCATATATATTAGCAATATCTCTATAGTCTAGTTGATGTGTTATTGACACTCACACAACAACTGTCCAATTTATAGTATATGTAACTTATATCATACATAATGTTTGCTTTAATTTAACACACTAATATTGTAATTTATAATAGTTTTAATTTTTTTTAATAATGATTATATGTAAGTATTAAAAAATTATTGTATGAAAGCATAGTATTTAAATATTGTAGTAATTGTTATATAATATATCTCATTTTATAGTGGGGAAATACTCCAGTACATATGGCACATTGGTATCGTCATTATAACATTGTTGAGCTCTTACATTCTTTTGGAGGAGATATGGACCAAGTTAGAAATGTAAGTGATAAATATAATAATATATTTACTGTATATGATGACATGGACATAGTGACCTTACATGTTATGATATATTATAAACATGACCTAATTAAATGTGGGTACATGTCACAGTTATAATATATTATTTATTTTAACAGGATGACTTACTTTTTGACTTCAGCTAAAAATGGTGATATACATAATGTAAATGTAGCACTTACATCAGGTGCTAATGTCAATGTTCATCATGGTGGTTTATTGAAGGTTAGTATACTTATTATAGTATATGTATTTTTTAGTACTACTTGTGGTCTGTTAGTACATACTTTAAAGTACTACTATAAAGGTGAGTTCACACAACTACACTTGTTATGTGTCATGTTGTGTTCTTAGTGTTGTGTTGCACAGTATCATTACTGTTCATATAAACAAGAGGAAGCATTTAAACTAAAACTCTGCCCTTGTAATTACTCTATATATTACTGCAAAATGGGGACTGAAGTGTTGTTGCTTGCTTTGCTTTACAGATGATAAAGAAGGCAATAGAAATGAATAACAGTGTGGGTGTGTCCTATATTTACTCAACGGCTGCAACAAGGAGAGTTTCACAATTTACCTTAAGAAATGTGTCTGGCTGGCCATTTTCTTCCATGCATTTTCTCTTGCATCATTGTAGCTTTTGCTAGATACTTGCTGTAAAGTTTGCAACTCAATAACAATATACTAATCAAAACTTATGAATATTATAATTCAAGTACAAAGTGCAAAGTCCAAGGGATACTACAACTCCCCCCAGTTCTGGTGGACACAGTTCAACCAGACTCCATATCAGTCAGGTGGTTTTGACTGTCTAGAACTTTCTTAGTTTAGATGTATCACCGGAATTAGTAAACTGAGTAAAAGGTGTCTCATCTCTACTCGAGTGCTCATCTTGACTTGGAAGTCTGTTTAAGTCATGTGTCTATTTCTTCTGACAACTCCTGTTGATGTTCAAGAGGTAGTTGAAGATAGTTTCACTATTTCAATAAATCTGGAATAGTAATCCACCACAAGTAAATATGATACTTGTTTCCATTCAAACAGATCAGTCCCAACTTTTTGCCAGGGTGTATCTGGTAGTTCTGAAGGGCATAATGATTCAAATCGTGGTCGTTAAAACTGACAACATACTCTACACTTCTTGATATATTCTTCTATATCTACATTGATTCCAGGCCACCAAACTGAACAGCAAGCTCTTTCCTTACATTTGTGTATTCCCTGATGACCTGAGTGTAGTTGTGACAGCACTTCTTGTTGAAGATCTTTTGGGATCACTATTCTGTTACTTGTCATCATCAGTCCATTATGAATTAATAAATCTCCAAATCTCATACACTTCTTCTTTCTCCTCCCTTGCTGAATTTCCTTTTTCCATTTCTGTAGTGTTGGGTCTTTCTCTTGATGTTCCTTTATCTCGGTTAATCTTCTATCTGTTGCTGGCAGATGGCTCACTATAAGATTGATATATGCTTCTGTCTCTTCTTGCAATTCAGAAATTCCAGTGTTTGGTAATAGTGATCTTGCTAGGAAATCAGCAGTATTCAGTTCTTTTCCAGGAACGTGTTTAATGTCATATTGGTATCTTATCATCCGGAGACGAAATCTTTCTATTCTTATAGGTAACTCTTCCAAGTTTTTCGTTGACAGCAAAGGAACTAATGGTTCGTGATCTGTTTCTAGTAAAAACTTGGACCCAGAAGGTATTGATTGAGTCTTTCACAGGCCCAAGTCAGTGCTAGTGCCTCTTTTTTCTATTTGGGCATATCTCTGTTCACACTCAGTCATAGCTCTTGATACATATGTAATTGGTCACAAACTTCCATTTGGTTGTTTCTGACGTAACACAGCGCCTAGTCCATATGCAGATGCATCAGCAGACACTATCATTTGTCTATTAGGTTCAAATAATGCCAAACATTTCTCTGTACATAATGATTCTTTGCTTTTGCTAGATACTTGGCACAAGTAAAGGAAACAGCAAACAGCTTCAATACCTTTCTCATTAGCTAGAATGGTCTCTATATTAGAAATTGTAAAATAAAATGTCACCATTACTACCTACTATTATAGTTATTTAAACAGTTGATAACATTTACCTTTTTTCATTTTAAACAAGAGGAAATTAGTGTCCTACTAGTTTAAATTTTGTTCATTAGTAACAGAAAACATCGGCTATTGTCCACTATCAGAATTTGAACATTATCAGTCATAGCTTAAATGAAATGCGGTGCTTAACCTTGCTGTGGTCTCATCCAGAGACTTCCTTATCCTTTCCAAGATGATTATTGATGACTCAGCATTTCTCTTCAATCAAAGGGAAAAAAGCTTTGCCTTTTAGTCCATCTACTGGGTACTTTGCACTCTAATTGACAAAAAATCCAATACTTTCCAACTTCTTAGTAAAAGTTAGTGATTCTCCAATGACAGCTATGGCGCTAGTATTTTTAGTTTGCGCTCAATGTATTGACAAAGATAACTGCCCAAAAGTTAGTAAAAATGGCATAACTTTCCAAAGAAGTATTTTTGCAAAAATTCTCACTTTGAAAAAGTTAGAAAATGTCGTAAGCTGTATGCAAGAGTTTTTTATTGAATTTTCGAGTCTTCACTGAAAGCTGTGCTTTTTTCAAAGGTTTTTCAGACTTTTAAAGCTTTTTTGTTCATTTGACGCTCCTTTTGGAAGTATTTTTAGAATTACAGAAGTTTTGCTACCGTCCACTATAGTTTGGGCTACCAGTCCCGTATTTGCCAAGTTAAAGCAGTTCAAAGTAGTGATGTTTTAGTTATGAAATTTAGTTTTAGTTTAGTTATAGTTAGTTTTAAGTCCAAGTAAAATATTTTAGTTAGTTATAGTTAGTTTTTTTATTACACATCTAGTTTTAGTTTAGTTCTAGTTATTTAACTATAAATCTACAGCAATTTAGTTAATTATTGTTATTAACTAGTAGTTTTAGTTTTTATTAGTTTTACTACTTAATCTATTCTAGTTACGTAATAATCATTGTACAGTTCAGAATGTAATATTAGTTTTATTTGTTTTAAGAAGATATTGTTTTATTTGTTTTAAGAAACACTTTATTCAACAGACGTAGAATCCACTAAGTCAATTTCTTCTACCCTAATGACACATGTTATCCTCAAAACCTTTGTTCGATTTCATTATGTCAAAGACGTAGAGACACAGCTTAACAGAACTTTCATTTGAAAATTATGTCTAATGTCTACACATAGAAGACACAGCTTAAAAAATCAATTTTTAATGCTCTTAATGTCTACATGTTACTTCCATTATCAATCAAAACTTTCATGTTACTTCCAATGTCTTCCCAATGACTTCTTTTGGAATACCCCATTCTGTTATTATGTCACTACAGATAGTTATGATATTTTCTGCTGTATGGAATCAAAGATATTTCTTATGGCTAAGGTGTAGCTTTTTTGTCTCCGATTCATTGCAAAAAAATGCACTAAAACACCAATGAAAGACTCTGTCATTCCTATTTTTAGTCCAGATGTTACAACTGAAGTGCAAACTGACGTGCTAAACTGATTTGCTGCCTAATATTACTCTTCACTCTAGCTACAACTTCAAATATCTCCTCTCTAATTTTACTTCTTCCTGGTAAGGTGTATCGTGGTTCCAATTCTAAAAAGAGATCTCTTAACTCAAAGTTTTCAACGAGGTTGTATGGAACACTGGAGTGCCAATAAAAACAGCAAGATTTGTTGTGATCTTTGTACTTTTTACTTTCCTTTGGAAACAAAGAAGTCTGGAGCATATTTGCTATAGTCATTTGCTTACACTTAGCCTTTGTTACTGAAGTTTGAGTTTTTCTTTTGACACTTTAGGTATTCTTTCTCTAAAACTCGTTTGTACTCCTCCTTGTGTTTCCTCTTTAAATATTGCTTTAGGTTTGTAGGATTTTTACACTTGACCTTACACAATATTCCTTCATCATTTTTTTAAGCAACAAATACTTTCATTTTCTTCTTCACTAAATTCAAAACTTTCCTATACAGGACTTGATTTAGGCCTTCCAGATGCTATGTTAGGATCACATTGCCAATTAAAATGAATGGCAATGCACAAAAATGCAGCTGCAAATCTATATACACCAAATGTACATGAGTGTAATTGTTCTACACAAAACAATTACACTAATGTACAGTGTACATAGTATAATACAGTCTAAAGATCATGATAGTTCTGCATCACCAACACTTTCAAAGAAAATGTGCTAAAACAGTAAACACTTCTAAGGTCCTAAAAAATGAGTAGTATTTTAGTTATTTTAGTTCAGGGATGAAAATATTTTAGTTAGCTATAGTTAGTATTGAAGAAAGTACAAAACAGTTATGGTAGTTATAGTTAGTTTAACTAAAACCAAAAAACTCCTAGCTAAAAGTATTTTAGTTTTAGTTATAGTTAACTAAAACAAAACTAGTTCAAAGCTATTTTGCCCGGGTAAAACAGACACACAGACACACACTGACGGACTACAGTAACCTCGTTATGCGCCCACGCACAGCAGGTTAATAAGACTAATAGTATTGTTAATGACTAGTAGGATTCAGTTTTTGGCTAGTCATTGTACATTATAATAACCACAATGTAAAAAAAAGATGTATTTCTAGTAAAACTTAAAGCTGTCATTATTGTAGCAAATAACTTAGTAATGTTCTTATGATATAAATACTGTCACTATGATGTAACTGATTGACTTTGTACATTTATCTACTGTAGTATTGAACAGTTATTATAATTAATTTGTAGCCACGTTATTTACTGTTTATTCTTTCTATAGGATCATCAGACTGCTTTGCATTATGCTTCAAGTGCAGGACACATTGAGATAGTCCAGTTATTATTAAGTGCTAAGGCAGACTCCAATATTTGTGACAAGTTTGTATTATATAGAGAGATGGTTTATACTCCACTTACTTGTGTATTGTCTTCACTCCATGTACATGTATGTAATACTACTAGTATGTATTATATCAGTACAGGATATTATAATAAATATACATGTACATGTACATTGCTAAACATGACTCAGACAACATAAACCCAACAATCTTACACAACTCTGCCCTGAGTGTTGAAAGTAAATGATCATTTTTCAATGTATTTTATTTAAGCACTGTACTTTTTCGAAAAGAGGTTTTTTATAGTGCCCACATTCTCAATCATTAAATCCAGTTTGGATATATATGGTGATAGCACCATCAGACCCCACCCTAACCCAAATCACAAGTATGATGCTACAACATCAGCACTCCTTTGCAGTTCAAACCTACTCACCCCCATGACACTTCATCCCCAATACACCTGGCTGTCCACTTCCTTCCATGCATTTTCTATTGTTTTTGAATCCTTGCAGCTTGGCGTGAAAGTGAGCTGGTGAGTGAATTTGGGCATGTGTTAGACAAGAGTAATGTTATCTGGTAGCAGCTCTTACAGTTATTCAAACTATATTATAATAACCACACAATAAAAAATGTACTAGTAAAACTTAAAGCTAACATTATTGTAGCAAATAACTTGTAATATTATCTGATAGCAGCGCTTATAAGTTATTCAAACTATAATGATTAGATTTTGTCCGCCAATATCCCAGGTGTTGGAGGTTAGACCCTTGATAGAATAATAGAGGGGTGCGTAATGAATGTAGAGCTCGATGAGAAGCCAGATAATGGTGCTAGACCAATTGTGGCAAAATCAGGGTCAATAGTGGCCACAGAGTCACTCTAGACTTAAAGAGAGTCAGTCGTGTGACAGTCACAGTGGTATGTGCACCTATAAGGTAGTATATTAAGCAAACAGAGAAAAGATACAAAAAAATAAAGGAGTGTGGCAAGCAGCTTTCAACTATTGTACTGACTGACCAGAGGATTTGTGGTGTTTGGAACTGTTGGTCCATTGTGTTCTATCCATTTACCAGTTATAGGAGTTGTCAAGGGCTCTGGGCTGGGATTGGTACGTGCAATCGTATCCTGCTCTAAACAACATGTAAAGTTTGCAACTCTAACTACAACAAGATTTGTTGGTGTTTGGAACTTGGTCCTTGAGTTCTGATACCACAATAGAAGATTGGTACACAAATAATATTCCTGCTCAGGGCTTGTAGTTACAATAAATGTTCTGTTATGTAGATTGGACTGTCTCCTTGGAGCCTGTTTGTACCATCAAGTACTTGAAAGTGAAAAGAGCCTCAAACTAGAAAAAACAGTAGCAATTCAGGCTTGTAGGTTATATTGGCACAACTAGCTAGACTGACCTTGATATATGTGAGGTTGAACTTTAAAGAAAGTGTCTGCTATTGTGTTTGTGAGTTTGTCTGGCTCCCTGAACTTGCTTGCTGTGTGTACATCTATTATGTCAGTTTATTATAGTATTATACCACATTCTACTAGATATTATATAATGTCCATCTAATAACATGACAGGTTTCTAGCAAGTCTAAAGATTTTAGTTTTTTTATGTGGGGGGGTTTTATTTTCTTGTTCACTGTCAAATTTTGTGTCTTGATGTGTTAGCTTGTTTAGAAGTCAGTTCTAATATCATATAGTAATATCATGTGACAAGATATAGCTAATAATGAGAATATGTTATTACTACAGTTTGTTAATTGTTACAATGTAATACAATTGTATATGATGATGTGTACTGATGACTGGTTACATTGACTATTAGTTTACTGTCTAATAGTTTATGTTCTTTTGTAATTAAATAACTTTGTCTCTTATGTTTCTAGTTGGACGTACACCTGCACATCTTGCAGCAGAGAATGGACATAATGACATAGTAAAGTTGTTAATCAAAGTGGGACAAGCTAATATCAACACTAAGGATTAAAGTAAGTCACAGTAATTGTATTACAAGACATATCATTGTACCAAATTATGACCAATGAAGTAATTCAAATTACTTCATTTGAGTTTAATAAATCAATAACACATGATTTTGAGGTGTATTACTGATTCAATTAGAAACCTGCACTCTATAAAAACTGTTATTTACCAGTTCATGATTCTTTTAATAAACATTTCAATGATAATGGCATTATGTAGTATTGCTGAATTCAATTAGCAAATTAGCAATATTAGTACTCTCATTATATGACTTGTAGCGAGGCTATTATAATATATATATATATATATATATATATATATATATATATATATACTAAACTAACAAAATAGGTTTCTCTCTGTTAGTCATGATACTATTAATCATAGCCATTTGTAGTGTAATACAATCATACCTGAGATCCTTACTTTTCTTGACCATTATACTTTGTGTTAACCACAAAACATGTTTATAAACACTTTATCGAAACTGTTTTATTGCAGTTACTATTCCAAATTTCTCAGAAACAATGCCAAACATTTTTAAATGCTAAATTATATGTATTCATCAATCACCATGGAAATTTTGAAAGAATTTCTAAACCCTTAGAAGACCACTGTCACAAATTCACAAATTTGTGACACATGGAATGTTAATTTTAAAAATGTTTCTTATATACCTTAAATTATTTATAGAAAGCTTACCAAATTATTATTTAATAATTATTGCTATAGAACAACAAGTGATTTCGACAACAAGTACAACACAAGTGACATTTGGACTGACTCCAGACAAGAATTAGACAGTGACTTCCTTAGCAGCTTGACCCAATTTTCCTTTAACTGACTGATTGTACTTATATTTAACATTTGAATAATATCATAGCTATCATATAACATATAAATTAGCCTTCAAACTAGCTACTACGGTAAAATCTTGTCTGCGATAAAACTTCAATCCTAGTGCCATTTTGATCCTTGACCACACCCAATATACGTGTGAACATTCCAGTGGTCAGTGGTAAGCTTTTTACTTCATTTATGGACAATACAGCTAACTTCAAAGTATACATCACAGGTGATTTTTGAAATTATCAGTAGATACGCAAGTTGTTAAAAAGGGATTTTGAAATACGGTACAATCCAGGAAAATTTTGAAACAGTGCCTTACTAGTAACTAATGCTAAGTTTTACAATGTATGAGAAAAACCAAGTGCTATAGTATGATTTAAAATAAACAATGTTTAGTTACATAGCAATATTGTTTATAGCAATTAGGTATGCATATAGTAAATGTAGCAATAAACCATGGTAACAGTTGTCATAACATCATTACCAAGAACTTACAATACTGTTCAAAACTTTTTTTCTCTATTAGTCATGATATATTAATCATACCATTTGTCTAACACAGTAAAACTTATAGTGTGTAATACGAAATTAGTCTGAGTCCTTACTTTGCTGACACTAGGATATTTCAAGTTCAGTAATAGTAACAAAAACATTTTATACAAATTTTAGTACAAAACTATTACCATAACTATTCCAAGTTTCTCAAAAACAATCCAAAAGCACATATGTCACCATATCATCAGTTACTAAGCAATAATTACTAAGTCATCATATAACATTTACATTAAAAAAAATAGAATTTTAGTCATTGTAGCCCTTCTATATTCTATATACATTTTGACATAAAACTGTTTATTGCCATAGCTATTCAAATTTAATGAAAACAATGTCAAAATACTACTATAATAATAATTAATATGTATTAATTAATCATTAATTTCTAATAAAACATTCAAAAGCAATTGTACCAACATTAAATGACAAAATAGAAGGAGTCATATAATAAGCAACAGCATATAATTCACTATTGCAACAGTATATAATGTCACCATAGTGACAATCATATAGCAGATCATTAATGTCACCATAGCAACAGTAACTATAGCAAATAACAATCACAATGGTGGTGTTATTAATGTTTATCAAATCCCATAACTTGCTATAAAACAAAAATAATGGCAAGCCCATTGTCACTATAGTGAGTAAATAGAGACTTATTTGTCAACCATAGTGAATGAATATCAAAGTCTGAAAACAGTTTACTTCCAGTAAGAATTTTTAGCACTATGTTCCCATTTTCTTATTATCAACAAAATATATATACTACAATATTTTTTACATTACTATAAAGTAATTTGATAAGAAATGTTATAGTACATACAGTTAACTGTGAACCCATAAGTATTGTGAATTCTATATATCATTGTTGATTGAGAATATGGTCATGCAATGTAAGTACATGTACATATGATGTTCATAATATATTCTTTTACAATCTGTACCTTGTAAGGTTGTCATTATTCTGTATAGTTTTTTGATTGGAAATATCAGGAAAATTTTTTTAAAACTACAAAACAGTGACTTCATTTAAGTAGTGTACATTTGTATAATATTTATGATTGATGATGTGAACCATTTGTTGACATAATAATGATGTAATGATGCTCCAATAGTACACTGGTCATACATTTCACTTCTTTCTAGTGTCTGTGATATAACTATAGCAAATTATCATTTTGTTTTATTGGATCCTTATATTTACTTATTTATTCATAACTGGTTACAATGAACTGTTTATTGTCTAAAGTTGTTCTTTTGTAATTAAATAACCTTGTCATTATGGTGAGTAGATTGGACATTATTTGTCAACCATAGAGAATGGACATATAACACAGTAAAAGTTTACTTCCAGTAAGAATTGGAGAACTGATATCAACACTAAGGATCTTATTAGTCACAGTAATTGTATTACAACAATATCATTGTACCAAATTATAACCAATGAATTAATTAAAATTACTTCATTTGAGGTTAATAAATCAATAAGACACATGTTTTGATGTGTATTGCTGATTACTGAAACCTGCACTCTACAGCAAACTGTTCTTTACCAGCTCATGATTATTTTAATATGTTTTTACCAAACATTTCAATAATAATAATACTAATGTGTATTATTGATGAATTTAATTGCTAAAATGATACCATTATACCTTATGTTAACAACAAAAACATTTTATAATCATTTTAGCAGAAACTGTTTATTGCCATAAACTATTCCAAATTTCTTAGAAACAATGCCAAAAGTTTCTAGATATTTAATTGTATGTATTAATCAATCACCATGAAAATTTTGCAAAAGTTTCTTCAACCAAATGTACCCATTAAATACTAAAGTCCAAGGATTCATGTCATCATAGAAGAAAGCAAACAGCACATAATTTATTATAGCAAAAGCACATATGTCATCATAGCAACAGTTACTAAGCAAATGAAAGTTCGTCACCATAACATGAATTACTCAGTAACAGCAATATATGTCGCCATAGCAACTGTTGCTATACCAATAACATATGAGTATAAACGACTATTGTATAACAAGAAAATAAACAATGTCATAGTTACCATAGCAACATTGCTATAGCTATTAGGTATGCATCTATCATGATAGCAATGATCTTCCATGGTAACAGTTGTCATAACATCATTACCATAGCAACAGCATATAGATATATTACTATATTAATGTTACTTATAACACTGACAATTGAGCAAATTGTTGTTTTTAGGATGAAAATTATAGCATTATGCTTTCAAATATATAGTATTATGCTTTGAAAACTTATAAAATGTTTAATTAATGACCATTATTTCATTTCTATTCATAATTGGTAATGTTTGCCAAAAAATGATTTGCTATCAAAAGTTTAACATATAGTTACTGTGACCTTTTTATACATATTTTGGCACAAAATAATTTATTGCCATAATTATTCAAGTTTTGTTGAAAACAATGCTAAAAAACATACCATCTCTTTAATTCATAATTATATATTCATCAATCTCTATGAAAGATTTATAAATTTCAAAAGCAATTATACCAATGAAATCACAAAATATAAGGAGTCATACAATAAGCAACAGCATATAATTCACTATATCCATGGTGTGTAATGTCACCATAGTAACAATCACTACAGCAACAGCATTTATTTCACCATAGCAACGGTACTATAGTGTCACAATGTTTGTTATTAATGACTATCAAATCCCACATAAAAATAACACAGTGGGAAGCCTATTCTATCTATAGAGAGTAAAGAAAGCCTTTTTGTCAACCATAGTGAATACAAAAATACAAATAGAAATAGACATGCACTGTTGGTACAAGCAAGTAACATTTAAAGTAAAGATTTTTCAGCACTATGTTCTTAATGTTCTTATTAGCAATGAGATGTATGTATAACATTATTTATTTTTTCACATTACTATATTATAGTAATACAAATACAACATATTGTACACACAGTTGACTGTGAACCCACAAGCATTGTGAACTGTTGTATAATGTAAATATATCACTGTTGATTGAGAGTATACTCATACAACAAAGTACATGTACATATAATGTTCCAAAGATATTCTTATATCATTTGTAACTGTTGATCCTATAAACTGCTGTAAAAATAACACAAAGATGAGAATGTTTCACTATAGGGAGTGGAAAAAATACTTCTTGTCAACCATATTGATTATAAAATACAATACAAATACGTATACACTGTGTGGTACAAGCAAGTGACATAAAATCATTTTTTTACTTGTAATAACAAGTGTCAGTGCTATTACTTATACATTTAAAAGGTGTTTAGTTGTCATAGTTACATTTGCTCCTATGATGTTCTTGAAAGATTGATTCAGACCATTTAATGAGACAGTTACATACCACTGATGTCTATCTCCACTAGTCACTGCTATTTCAGATTTTACTGTTCCTAGAAAAGTGTTCTTTTCAACTTCTCTGACTCTTTTGAGTCAATGACACATAACCTCATAATGTCCCCATTTACAGCACTTTTACAAATACTTTCTGAGCTGGACATATCAATGTGTTCTTACTAGAGGTGACTTTCCACACCTTGTACATCTATACTATTATAGTCCACTGATCCCTTTCCTCTTGACTTAACTATGAAAATGAGTTCATGTCCCTCTTGATCTTTTTCTTGACTGGGCAATACTTTATGAAAAGTTTTTCTTTTCCATGAACAATGGTCTCTTGTTTTAACAGGTTTACTTTGTCTAACTTCAATAATAGCTGTCTATAACTTGAGTTCAGCATCTAACTGTTTTGCTCTGACAGTTTACAAATCCAAATCTGACTAAAATCTGATCTCAAATCATCTCTTCTCTGAGATCACCATATGTACGGTTTAGCATACATCTGTAACATATTGACATCACAGTTTAGTTTGCAATAAAAATTCTCAGCACTATATCTCTCATTGTTCGTATTAGCAAGTAAAATGTTAAGGATTCAGTAATGTCTCAATACTTGTATGTACTAAAATATTTTTTTTCACAGTACTATGTATAGTAATATATATAAAACATATTGTAATATATATATAGTTGATGTAACCCACAAGCAATGTGAACTGTTGATAATATAAATATATCATTGTTGACTATGAGCGTAATCATACAAACAAAGTACGTGTACATATAATGTTCATAAGATATTGTTTTGTCATCTGTACCTTGTAAGGTTGTGATTATTGTCTATTACATAAGCAGCTTGTTTGCTAGGAGGATCAGGTTTCTTTCTTGAAACTTTATTTAAGTAGTGTACATTTATATAATATAATATATTATTAATGTCAACCATTTGTTGAAGTACAAGTCATGGTTTGTTCATTATTGCTAATATTTACAATAACATTGATAGTGTTTGTTTTGTTTATAAGATGATTATGATGAATAATAACAAACTATTACAATTAAAGTATGTTCACTTAGTTCACTATTACAAACATAGCATTGTGAAACAAAAATCATGACAATCACTAGATTCACTAATCATATAATGATACTTAAATTGGTAACTGGCCGTACATTTGACATCTTTGTGTATCATCAAGTGAATGTGTTACAAAATTGTATGTGTACTCATTAGTAGTAGATTGGGGTAGCATATATACCATTTTTTGAGTACTTTAATCATTTTTGTCAATTCAACATAACATTGTACCTTGTAATGTCTTACAAGTATTGTTGTTGTTACCATGGTGATAAATACAGGAGTTAAAAATTGGTGATAATAAGTTTTGAAAGATGGTTCACCATTTGCTGCATATTTTGCCATATATCTACCATAAGTATTTATATCAATAATTAATTCAATATTAATATTGGTTCTCTATTATGAATTAATAGTAATAATATCTTAATATTACTGATAGCAATAATGAAATAAACTCTGTACCTTTGTTGGCATACTTGTAGTTGTAGTTCTTCGTTGGCTACTGAGATGAAAAATCTCCAAAGATATATCTGCTATCTTTAATTATACAATTATTTACATCATCAAGTGCTTTAGATACATATTTAATTGAAAAAATGGTTGTCTATGTTACATTTCAAAGTATAATAAGAAAATTGAGTAATCCTTAAAAATTGCCAATCCATCATTTATTCCTTGAATATATATGATCAAATCTTTAATTTGGTTTCTTCACTTTGTTGGGTTACTAGGAAGTGAACGTATAAACATATGTTGATTTGTACTTTATACATATCAAAGTTATCACACTGGGGACTGCTTTAGATATGAAAACCTATTCAAACTTTCTATTAGACAAATTTTCTGGCTTTAGATAATGTCTACTATAAATGTCAATACATTCACTACAAATAGTGTTGTCTAGTGTTTTGTATTAGTTTAAGTATAACTAAAACTAAAATACATTTTGTTAGGAGGGTGTTTTTTATTTTATTTTAACTAACTATAACGAACTAAAATGAAATCTTCTCAAAACTATTATTACTAACTAAAACTGTTTGTACTTCTTTAATAACTTTTTATAACTAACTAAAATATTTTCATGACTGAGCTTACTAAAATAACTAAAATAACTCATTTTCTAAACACCTTAGAAGTGTTTACTGTTTAGCACATTTCCTTAAAAAGTAGTGAGGCAGAACTATCTTATCTATAGACTGTACCATAATACTATGTACCTAGTGTAATTGTTCTGTATAGATCATTTGGTGTGTATAGATTGCAGCTGCATGTTTGGAACATTGCCATTCATTTCAATATGATCCACTAAATTTCGGGGTTGAAAATGAACTTTCATTCATTTGCCTACAATATTTTTGGAATCCCGGCGTTTTTTATGCCTGGTGAACGTGTGTTTTTCAAGGCAGGATATTATGTCCAGGGTAGAAGAAATTGACTTAGTGGATCAAGTTTGGAAAATTAAGTGTTTCTTAAAAAACAAATAAACAATATGTTCCCTAATATTACATTCTGAACTGTACAATGATTATTACCTAAATAGAATAGATTATGCAGAAAAAGCTAATAAAAACTAAAACTACAAAACAATAACTATAACTATAAAAACTAAACTAAAACTAGATGTGCAATAAACAACAACTATATAACTAACTAAAATATTTTACTTGGACTAAAAAACTAACTTAACTAAAACTAAATTTCATACTAAAACAACACTAGTGTTGTCCCAAGATTAAGAATGATTATTTTAGGCGATATATGGGAATATACTCAGAGCTGATTGATTCACATAACATTAATTTCATGTTCTGTTTTGCTATGAACACTGTTTGTTTGGACAATTAGGATTAAAAGGAAAAAAGAATCGAACCACATATTTACTAGATATTCCTCCAGATAATTATTCCTTTTAAGTCAAAATTTACACCACAATGTCTGAACTTGTTTCCTTGAAGTGATCCTTTTGTGCAGCTGTTCCAGGTATATTGGTAATTTGTTCACTCTTCCTACATTTCATTTCAGTGAGGTCCTTGATAAAGGCGTGTTACAGTATCACCACAAGGACATTGGTTATATGTGGTAATGTAGACATCTGTAGCCTAAGATAGGTTTTCTTTGAGTTTGCTAGCAGTCACTTAGCCGTGTACTAGATATGGCTTACATCATTCGCTCTGTCGATTCTAAAGAGTCAATTACCTTTCTTTCTCCAATATCAAAATTATATAAACAGTTCTAATTTTTTCATGTACTGTGACATTATTAAATCAGCTACATGATGAAGGGCATTTTTATGATCAGAATTTCTGGCTTCAAAAACACCTGCATTGAGTTCACCTGTTGCTAGTCTTGTAAAGTTGTATGATGTCTGTTAAAACGAATGCATACTTATTAATATAGTCTGTATTTGTTGTTAGAGATGGCACTGAAGACTAGGCATTGAATATTAATAAATTGATGAACCCAACATAGTGGCATCCCTGTTAAAGTTCACAATATTAGAGCCATTCTTGTATTAAATATAATTTAGTCTATTGTAGAAGCTGCTGCTACAAAGAAGAGGATTGAAACATAATTGGAATTCTTTTTTCTGAAATGCCAAGATACACTTTTGCTACACATTTGTAGTTGGCAGGTGCTTCTTACAAGCAATGCAAACTTGAACCATTGTTACATATGAAAACTTCTTCATGTACTTAGTTTCAAGGTATTCTTCAATGTGAATTTAACTGATATTATGCTGTACATCTTTGTTACCATCAAATGTAAAAATATCTGTATGGTGTCAACATCAGCCATGACAATTCTAATGTTAACAAACTCTTCTGTAACTACTCATATGTAAACTGGTGGATAGGTCCTTAGACTTTCTCTTACTATGTCTTCCCCTAATTTTTGGCTTTCCTTCTCTTTCCTTTATGCTTACCAGTTTTTTCAAAATAAATTTTACGTTTGTTGTGTGAGACTTTGTATCTACCTATGCTAAGGCATGAAACAGTGCTCTACAAGATCAAAGAGTATATTTACGGTAACAAGTTTTAAATCATTATCAATACCTTATAGATACACTGAGGTGTAGTTGACTGTTGTTAATACCATTCATAGTCTTAAATCCACAGATACTATGAGTGATCTTTGATACAAATTTTGTATCTATAAATCAACATTATTATTGAACTTATACCTGTGGTAATTTTTATTCAGTTAACTGACACCTATTAATATATTTGTCAATTCATGTCAATTACCTCATGTTTGTGGCAATTTAAATGCCTTTCAAAATGTAATGGCTAAACCATTGATGTCTTATGTTAATGATACTTACATCCTGCAAATTTTTTTGTCTTAATGCTTGACTCTTACTATGCAGCTTGGTTTGCAAGTTATGATATTCAGTATTTTTTCATATTTTGGGCACCTAGTTTATGATGAATATTAATTTGTATCACCATCCATTGAACTTTTCCATGCCTGCTAGTGCCACAACATTTTTATAACATTAGAAGAAGTTATAGCAAACTCCAGCAAAAATCATTAATTAAGTATTAGAATTGTCGTTATTAAATGTTACTATAGAGGCAATTTCCAAGATTTTTAAAAGTGCTACTTTTACTGTCAAAGTACTCAAAGTTAAAATAGATATTGCTGATGTAAAAGCATAATCATATTGGTATAAAATTTAATCATTGCAAATGTTCTAGTTTTATAGTATCATAGTTCAAACAAAAATTAATTATGAAAAAAAGAAAGAACATTGTGTCATATCTAAATAGACAATGCTGTTGACTACATGATTGTTGTTCTCAAAAAACACAAAAGCAATTATGTAAATTGAGATTCATGTTAATTGACATGTGACCCTAAACAATCCTAGATCTGTTCATATGTAGTATGTCAGGTAATTAAAACAAACTAGTCATGAAAGCAAGATACTTCCTCATATTAAAACTAATGACAACACTAGCAGTCAATAGAAATATGACTAATTAAAACAACATTATCTTTCAGTCATTATACTCTGTTTATAACTGTTATATTATTGTCAATGATAAAGAAATAGATAGAGCTAATTTGTGTCTTATTGATATTTTCAGTTTTAATATCTTAATATCTTTCTCATCATTTTGCAAGAATCTTGTATTCATGATATAATAATGATGATAATTATAAAATACAATATTATAGCAAATTATTCTTGCTCCATGTTCTCATCTAGACCTATGTGTTATGTGTTTACTTCTTTCTCTAGGATGACAATACTCTATTGCATTCTGCCTGCTTATATGGTACCTTTATTTTCCAACAACATTCTACCTGTGGTAGTAAGGACACAATACAATACCTGCTAAATGATGTGAAGTTAAATCCACTGGCTGTAAACAATCGTCAACAAATACCATTAGAACTTATTCCACCAAATCTCAAAGACAGATTCCAATTACTAAAATTGTTTCAACCATTTTCTTCAACATAATATAGAGTATCCAGTAGATTCATATGCCAAACTATTCCTTTGTGGAAAAACAAATGCTGGTAAAAGCTCTTTAGCTGCTGTTATATCTTATCGTGCTGACAAGGGGACAATACCATTTCTATAATGCAGAAGAGTGTGTTGAAGGTGTTGTATTACAAACCACTGGAATTGACTACCACAGCATTCGTAGTGAAGAAGTAGGAAACGTTGTAATTTTTGATTTTGCCGGACATGCAGAATATTACAGTAGCCATGCTGCAGTATTGGAAACTCTTTTGTTGAGGTCACCAGCTGTCTTTGTAATTGTAACTAATCTTACTGATGAGAAAGAGATAATAAAGAGGGACCTGTACTTCTGGTTTAATTTTATTGAGAATGTTAGCACTAAATTTAATTAGCCCCAGTCAAGTTATCATTGTTGGAAGCCATATTGATCTTTTGCCACATGAAAATGATTACGAATCTTTTATTAATGAAATTGCAAGTAGTGCCATTCGTGATCAAAATTATACTGGTTTCCTGGGCATGGACTGCCATAGACCAGGAGGTAAAGGTGTTAAAGAATTTATGACTAAACTAAAGAAGAGCTGTGAAGCTGTTATTGACAGAGAAGATAAAATAAGCTACCATTGTCATTGTCTACATGCTTTCCTTCAACAGCTTCAACTTGTTGCTATTAGTTTAGATGACCTCTGCTCAAGAATTGATAATATGAATGAGCCATGTCTTTTGTCAGACCGATCAACTGTGTTGAAGTTCTTGACCATTCTTGGAGAAAAGGGTCTTGTCTTATTTTTAGGAGATTGGTTAATTATCGACCAAAAAGCTCTGTTAACTGAGGTAAATGGTATTCTTTTTAATAAAAGCATTGATCGTGTTCGTAAACCAGTTACCAGTAACACTGGTATCATGCCAGTGTCCACATTAGCTAAACTATTTTCGCAACCCAATACAAAAATGCTAATTCGCTTCTTAATAAGTCTACAATTCTGTCACCAAATCAATTCTCGTTTCTGTTAGTAACATCACAAACAATATACCATCTGAAGAACCTCCTGTAACTGAAGATACCAAATACTTATTTTTTTCCTGCACTTATTAAGGATGAGAGGCCCTCACCAGTCTTCAATACAACAGATGGATTTGGTTGGTGTCTATGGTGTCCAGATCCTCAACAATTTCTACCTATAACGATTCCTTCATACACTACTTCGTCACTTTGGCCTATACTCGTTGTCTTCCTCCTGACAACACTGGTATTACTGAAACCAACATTGAAGTCAAGGAACTGTATCGTGATTGTACTATGTGGAAAAATGGCATATATTGGAAAGATGAGAATGATATTGAGGTGATGGTGGAGGTTACTGAACACAATAGATGTGTTACAATTTTAGTTTCACACAGTAGTTCCTTGAAAAGTTATGAGATCCGTACATCTCTCATTAAAGAAGTACTTAGTCTTAAGAACAAGATATGCTCATGTGAAGTGCAGCAGTTTGTTATTCCTCCTGGTAATATGAATGATGTTGTTGACAAGGAGCAGAGACACCGTATACTCTATTCCCTTAGAAAAGTAGCCCTTGCAGTTATTACCAAATGTCCTATTGGTGATGTAAACAAGAAAACTGCTAAAGTGTTGACATCAGATCAATTGTGGGTGAAAATGAACCTTTCCTCTGCATTGCCCCCATTGTCATTGAGGTTCTCTTTACAGACTGCAAAAAGACATACTCTTACCACCTCATTATATCCGACACATATAGAGGAAGCATGTAGGGAGATGATGCCAATGTCAAGTGATCGACTCATCTCTCAGTGAGGGAACGTCTCAATCGATTTAGCATTTTTACTGGCCGTAATCCTTTGGTAAGTCAACAATTTAATAATGTTTAATTGTTTGGAATTTGTACCATAGACTATATCCTCTCGACCTATTAGAAAGGAAGAAATACATCATTCTGCTCTGAAGATTTTGTTTATGTTACAAAGAAAGGTAGGTTATACTTCATCATCCTGTTCTGCTTAAAATTTATTTATTAATGGTTTATAGAATCTGGTCACCACTAACACTGATCTAAACAGATGCAATTTCAAGTACATATGATATATCAGGTATGTTTTTTATTTGTCACATTCATTATGTTGATAACTAATGATCTATATATAAGGTAATAATATAATATAGAGATATGTATATATTTTTTACTTTAGACAACTACCTGATTCAAGCTTATATACTATAGCTTTTACTAAAGAATACCAATTACACTGGAATGATTAACAGTTATTATTTTGACCTCTTATGTTTAATTTATAGAAAAGTTTAATTTAGTTTTTGCTATTTTACTTCTTAGTACTAGCATACAAAACATTTGTAAATTGTTTTATATTTCACTACTCTGTCTGTCAGAAATGTTTACACAGCCTGTTTGTTTGTTGTTACAGATAGGTAACCAAGAGTCCAAAGTTTGGTACATCCACTGACAATTTTACACATTTTTCCTAAATTACGTAAGTTAATAGGAGTCATTTCTGACAATTGTTAACTTAATTTCCCGTTAGTTGCTCAGCCAAAAAGACATGAAGTTTTAACTCAACTAGTATGTATTGATACTTTATGGCGTAATATTGGTATGGTCTTGGAGTCAGTTTAATATCCTTCAAGGTTTGGCTGAATCCAACCAGTCAAATCAAGCAAACTCGACCAAGTTATTCAGAAATGGCTAGACATGAATGGTAAAGATGATGGTGCTCCTGTCACATGGATCACAATATTAGATTATTCTAAAGGGACCACTTGTTGACAACAAAGCCCTAGCTATGAAGATATACCACTCATTGAAAGAAGAAAGTTCAAAAGAACAGATAGCTCCAAGTAAATATACAATATAGACACATGATGTTGATACATAAAATTTTAGTCTTGATGTAGTTAATAGATGTGGTGGTAGTATTATTAAACATTAGCATTAAGTGCTCTGTAGGTCCTGACATACTATTGTTTATGTTTCATTTTTGTGATGAATTGAAAAGCTAATATATTTTTGTAGTGATTTTTGTTCTCTGTCTGTTGCATAGATATCTTTGTTCTGACTCAATAAGGATTGAATGTATATTTTTATAGCTGCTCTCACGTATCATATATATTTTAATGTACATATTAATTATAATTAAAGGCTATGCAACTATCCACATATGATGTTTGTATTGTGACATTGTACAAGAGATTTGTATACAACTTGTCACATTTTATGACGTTAACTTTATATCCTATAGAACCTGCTAAGGAATCAGCTACTGCTAATACAATTGAAGGATATAATACTGACAAGTTACCTATAGGACATCAGGTATGATTTATCTTATGTTATAGGTCATGTTAATGTTGGTCATTCATAAATTCAGTTCCTTAACAATATAATAGACAATGGTTACATCATCAAATCTTTCTATTGTAAACATAAAACACTATCTATGACATACTTATACTCTACTCAATAGCAACAATTCTCACAAGAACTTTCAAATGAGCCCAAAGAAGCTCTCCTTATAGCTAGTGATAGTACACAGCAAGGTAATGTAAGACATCTAACTAATAATCACTGCATATAATATGTGTGAAAACATCAACTAATCAATTGTTCTACCTCTATAGTCTATGTTGTTATCATTAACATAGTGATATTAAGTAGTTTATTTATGTTGATAAAATGTTGTATTGCTTGTTGAAATGAAAAGGTATTAATTCTCTTTTGTGTTCACTAAGTAACCTTTAACTCAGTTACTACATGTACTCTTTTTTCTTGGTATATTGTATAGGCACTTCTGAGCCATCAGAAATATTTCTGGATTATTTTGCTGATATTTGTGAAGCCATTGAAGTTAAACCCCTTCCCATTGTTAACCGACTCCTTACTGCTAGATTGATATCATCAAATTTTAAAGATGATGTAGAAAGTATGAGTGGTGATAATTATGACAAAGCAAACAAAGTAGTTAATGAACTACAACGACAGGTCAAAGAAAAAGGAATTAACTTTTTAAGAGCTATCTGTGATTTTTCTTTTGAAGCAGAACCACACGTTAAAAGACATTGGTGTGAAAATGAAATCTCAACTAGAAAGTAAGATGTTATATTGTAAAAATCTAGAATGACTGGCTGTTATTTTACAGTATATATACATATAGATTTTATAATGTATTACTTGTTTTAAATGATATTATACTCAAGCAATCTATTGTATGTCTTTCTTTTACTGCAGGCTTAACTCCACCTACTTAATTAGTGTGGCAGTCCCTCTCTCCCTTTACTTTTCACATTTGTTGCTTATAATATATTTCCTTATTATAGTTAATTAATTTATGTACACTTTAATTGTCTAAGATGATTTTTGGTTTTATTATTGGTGATTTTTCTGAAGTATAATTGATAATCTAGAATGTTATTTTTAATCTGTTGAATGACTTTAGCCCTTGAGGTAACAATGCTAAAATAAAAAAAACTTATTTGTTAAGAACTTTAGAAATTGATTTACTATCTCGAAAAGCTGACCCTGCTGTGCTACATTTACAGATCTTTTGTTAGTCATATAATTATAAATCTTAACTAAAATATCTGATCCAAAGCTTTATCAATGAAAGTTAGCTACCTTGGGGAATATTTTGATAGAACAGATGTCATTCAAGATTTGTGAAATTAATTACACATTGCAAAAAGAGAGAAAGGGCAAATATTAAAATGATAACGTTGACAGAAAAGTATACTTAAAATATAAAATCTATATTGTTTCAAAATACTGTAGAGGATTACTAATATAAATAAGAGACAACAATGTAAACATTATAATACTATACATCTTTATGTTGAGTAACTAGAGATAAATATTGTAAAATTAAACTTGTAAGACATTTGCTAATAACTGCAATACATAAATAAACACTCAAAAGTATAAGCTAATATCAATGCCGCATGTCTGATTATTAGAGATAATAACACTTGATATGAATAAACACACACTCAAGGACAGAGCAGTTTAGGATGAGAAGAGGTAGAAAAAAATAGCAAAGATTTATTTTTTATTTTGAGACAAGTAGGTATTTAGTTTTTTGAGAGATAATTTTAGAAGTTAAGCAGAAACTCATTTCTTAATAATATTAATATCAGATTAAATGATAGTGAAGTCAACAGATGATGAATGATAGAAGAATGCTATCAGTGTAGACAATTAAAATTCATTAAGAGAGAAAGAGGGACTTTAGTGATGTCATTTAAATATTGAATAAAAAGAAGTGAGTCTAGAATTTAATCCTGGGAAATAACATATATATAAAAGAAGCACAAACTAACATTATCTATGAAGATTGTTTAGAGATACATAATTTTATATTTCTCTCATTATATATTCTTATTTTTATATGGTACAATAGTAACCATCAGCAATAATTTATACATAATAATAATACCAAACCTTATAAAGTGATTAAGACATTGAAAATGAGAGCCACATTCAAATGACAACAATGACCTGTACATTCTATTAATACAATACTCAATAATCATTTGATTACTTGTAACCTAATTTGCAATAAGAAACCACTTCTTGTAAAGCATTTGTGACCTGATTTGTCAAACACAGGCCATTGTTAAAACACATCAAAAAACAGCTTTGACACATACAGTTGCCATATATATGCACAACTACTCATTTTTAACTATAATATATATTTAACTGTTTTTGAGGTGATTAGTGGTCCCTTTTCACTAATAGGTGCAATATTTAAATCAGGTCCCAATTATTCTGTAGTAACTGTGATACATGAAGTTTTAAGTGATTAACATTTTTAGTTGGTTTTTAGTTGAAGTGATAAATGCAAGTCTTAGAGATCAACATAGTTAACTTGGCTCCAGTTAACATATCACTTGAATACCCATTTTGGTAATTCTTCAATAGACTCCTAGGTCTGTCAGAAGGCATTCCACTGAGTCGATTTAACATCATCATTGCCCTCTTTGACTCATGGATCGAAAGTGTTTTTGTCCATTGCTTGGAAAAACTGATCTACTTTCTTACTTCTCCACGTTAATTGCTTAGTGACAAATTTTTTAATAGTCATTCCATTCTCTCTTCTTCGTTATCACTCTCTTCTGACTAATTAATTCTGGTACCAAGCAATATTTCCAAGCTTCCTTTTCTTCTACTGATAATGCTGTAGTTTTCTTCAAGGCTGCAATTCGCCATGACAATTTCTGTTGAATCAGAGGTAAGAATATGATATAATTATTTTTTTATTTACTCGTAATAATCTGTTCCTTTTCCTTTGATGCTTAACTTTCTTTTCATATGAGCCCGATGACCTTTTGTTTATAACTAGTACACAAGCTATTGAAGTAAGTACGTGTAGCAACTAAATAATATTATAAAAAACATTCTTATTATTTGTCAAACTTACTTGATATCATAGCTGTAGTAGCATCTGGTAATAACGACTTAACCTCCATTATTAACTTCTTAAATATAACTTGATTGCATTTACTTTTTAAGGTTACTATTGTTATAGGCAGCAAAATTATATATTATATTATATCAAGTGCACAAACCTGAAGTCCCAGTCTTCGTCAACCTCTTTCCAAACTTTTATACACTTTTCGTACAGCATTCTGTAGAATTTATGAACATAATCAATGCAATGCATTTAAAAAAAGAAACTAACTCTAACTTCTCCTGAAGGTTTAACTTTAGGTGATTGCCTATTTTCTTTTTCCAATTCTTCAAGTTTACTATCAAACGATTCCTTAATTTTCCTTAATTCTTCTTTATTTTGCTCCAATTCTTTCATCATTTTCCTTAATAGCTCTATACAAATACAATTATAAGGTGTGGTTTCAATTAAAAGATATACCATTTGTAGATTCATCTTCTGATTGTGGCATGCTCCTGTTTTTTTATTTTGTTTCTCATGCTCATCACTGATTCTCCTTCCAGTCACTTGTGTTGTTGTTTCTGACTTTGTGTTTGTCTCTGACGACTAAGGTTTACTGTTTGACTTTGAGTTTGATGAGTCAATGGAGTTTTGTTTCAAGGTCACAGTCTGTTTTTTTGACTTTGTATAAGTTGACTTACTGGAGTTTCTCTGCTCTGGCTACAGCACCAACTTTGAGACTGATTTTGACTAGTTGGTAGGCCAACTTGAGTTTGTTTTCGACGACAATGTGACAACTGTGAAGGACAAGCTTGTTCGAATTCATATTCGGGCTCATAATCATCGGCACTGTCGTCACAGTATGCGTCAGTAGAAGAGTCTGAATCATACGCTATTACTCTATCTTTAATGTTTGGTCTTTGACTACCGAAAATGATATCATTGCTTTTAAAAAGTCTCCCATGAGGTCTTCTACGCTTTGGTGATGGTAAGCAAAAAGTCAGAACCTGCCATCGAACAGTTACAGCAAGTCTCAACAGCTATCCCGCCCAAAAATAACTACCGGTATATTAGTCTATCACTTCTTAACTATAATTAATAAACTGGCTGCACCCACAGAATATGGCTGGAAAAACAAGGGAGAAACCTGTTTTGAGTGATTATATTTATTGCAATCATTGCGAAAATCTCTTGTCTTCTAAGACATTTAAAGAGCATCACCGCCTATACTTTCATGAAGGAAGATGGCTTAAAGGAGAAGATTCTCGTAGTGGTTACTCTAGTCCACTTGATGTGTCACCCGCCACATCACCAAACCAATATCACCAGCTATTTTACCAAATTCTACTGAAATGAATATCAGTAGTGAAGAGATTGTTACTTCTGTGCCAGATGATGAAGGTATAATGATTTGTTCTAATATGCCTCCAGTAGATTTATTTTTCACAGAAACTGAATATTGGGAAGAAAATGATTGGAATACTTTCAAACTTACTACTTGGGTTCTCAGGAAGCACCACCTCAACCAAAGGAATTTAATAATGATAAATTGACTTTGGAAGAGGAAGCTACTGTGTGGTGGATGTTCTTTTCACGTGTGTTTTTCAAACTCTTCATAAAGTGCCTGCAAGAGCAATGGAATGGCTTTTAAAATTTCTGGGAGTCCTTATTTACTTTTTAGGTAAATTTGCTGACCCTATAAAACGGATAGCATCACATTTACCAAACACTAATTACCTCAGAGCAAAATATTTACAAGAACAAATTGTACAAGCAGAAATCAATTATAGTGTTGTATGTCCTAAATGTCACCAGCTTCACAACATAGATAAAAAATTGAAAGATCAGGACGTTGTTCCTGTGTGTAATAGCTGTTCAGTTCCACTTATGAAGCGAATCGTGACTTCTTCACAGTCTTCACATCTATATCCACATTTGCTATTTCCTTGGTGTTCAGTGATATCTTCGTTACAAGTTCTTATCAAAAGACCTGGGTTTATTAGGCTGTGTAATGAATGGAAACTGAGTCATTCACACTCACATATGCTTGATGTTTATAATGGAAGAGTGTGGACTACATTTTCTGATGATGCAGGTAACCCTTTTTTTGAACAAATAAATACTCTTGGACTTATGCTTAACGTAGACTGGTTTTAATCCATTTATTCACAAGATCTACTCAGTTGGTGTTGTGTATTTAACTATTTTGAATTTACCCAGAGCATTGAGGTTTAAAAGGGAGAATGTAATTTTGTATGGGCTGATTCCTGGTCCTTCAGAACCTTCATTAAATATTAATACTTACCTCGAACCTTTAGTGAAGGATTTGTTGGTTTTATGGAAAGGAGTGCTGTTGAATACAACAAATTATTCAAAGGAGTCATTTCGAGCAGCATTAGTGAATGTTTCATGTGATCTTCCTGCTGGTAGGAAAGTTTGTGGCTTTTTGTCCCATAATGCCAACTTTGGATGTTCTAAGTGTTTTAAGTCGTTTTCTACTGGGAAATTTGGTGTGATGGATTACTCTGGCTTCGATAGAAATTCGTGGAAAGTACGTACTAATGTTGAACACAGAAAGTCTGTTGATATTACTTTAAAAGCAAAGATAAAAGCTGAGAAAGGCAAGTTAGAATCATTGCATGGATGTCGCTTTAGTGTTTCTTCTAGATCTACCATATTTTGATCCAGTTTCTATGTTTAATTGTTGACACCTATGCATAATTTGTACCTTGGCACTGCCAAAACATATTTCATTTATATTTGGGTAAAGCAAGGTATCATTTCTAGTACAAGCATGGAAATCATTAATGATAGAATCGCTTCCCTTGAAATCCCAGCACATTCTAAAATGTCAAGATTACCACCTTGTGTTGAAGGTAGTAAAAATTTCACAGCTGAACAATGGATGATTTGGACAAATTATTATTCTATTTATTGCCTTTTCGACATTATACCTTTGGAGCATTTAGAGTGCTGGAGACATTTTGTTTTAGCTTCAAGGCTGCTCACAAAGAGTAAACTTACTCAAGATGAACTAAGAGTTGCTGATGCTCTGTTTTTGCAATTTGAAAAAGATTTGAGCAGCTATATGGTAGAGAGAGTGTGACACCTAATATTCACATGCATTGTCATCTGGCTAGCTGTGTTAATGACTATGGTCCAATCAGTTCATTTTGGTTATTTCCATTCGAAAGATATAATGGACTACTAGGTGATCAGCCAAGAAATAATCATTCCATTGAGGCTCAAATAATGAAACGATTTGTGGAAGATAATTCATATTTACAGCTACTACATGACATTCCTGATAATCCTGTTTCACATGTTTTTAAAGATATTGTTTACCAGCATGCATCAATGTTTTTGTCAGTAAAGTCATCTGATTTTTAATACAGATCAGCTGTATAGCACAACTTCTGGTGTTCGTTATAAAATGAACTCTAAATACACTCTTGGTATGTTTTCTTCACATCTAATTGATGAGATACACAATTTATATGAGACTCTATACGCTCGAGCACTGCCATTATCCATTCCTTGCTCATTCAAGAAGATGATGTCCATCACTCTAAATGGTATTTCAATTTTTTTTGGTGATTATGTGTTAGCAAAAATGACCTCACAAAAAGATCAGGAAGAGCAAATAACAATTTTTACTAATACAGCATATCGCCCAGCTCATATAAAATACTTTGCAGCTCATTCAATTCCATCACAACAAGGACTATCACATGTGTTTGCTATTGTGGATTGGCCACAAAAACATCCTCTTCATATGAAAATTGGAAAACCAGTGGAGGTTTGGTGTAACTCTGTTTTTGAAAAATGTAGCTCCATCATACCTATTGAGTACATCTCAATGTCACTCTTTGTAGCTCACTATAAATTATATGATGAAACTGTACTCATTACAGTACCACGTGTATAATTGTAATAATGTTAACTATACTGTATGGATTTTTTCTTCGTTTTTTCAATTCTGAAAATTGTTTATAATTTTACCATAAAAACATGAAGAATTGTGAAGTTTCCATTTTCAGAAAACACATTATAAACATCATAATTTTCATATGGAAATATAAAATGAATTGTAATAGGTAAGTTTCCATTAAGGTTTCTATTATAAAATACACAGGAAACATATAATTATTCACAGTGTTATATTCATCCTGCTTTGTGAATCCTAATATTATCTTCATTCATATTGCCAGTAGAGGTTGATAATAACATCTTAGGTATAACAAAATCCATATAATAAAAATTAATAAAAATAAAATTTTTCAGAGGGTAATAACAATATCAAGTATGACAATTTATAATAAAACATTAAATATATGTAACATGTACATGTACATCAGTTCAATGTTGCTTATGTACATGACACAAATAGGATATCATTTTTTTTCAATGACCACCCCTTCTCTTTCTCCTCTACAGAGAGACAAAATACTTCTTAATTAAGTTTATCTTTTTCAACAACAGTCACTTTCTCTTTCCTTTGTACTAGTGTATTAGCAACTACAACCTATATAGAGGAGTATAGTGGTCATATGTCAATATAAATATTATATAAAGACACATATAGTTAATTACAAATCATCACTGTATCATTCATACAATGATAATGGAACATAAATATGCCCATAAGTACATAATGAAATAAGATGAAAGGAGATAGGTACATAAAACTTCCAAGCTATTGATTAAAATGTCAGGTAGAGCTCTTGGAAGTCATGTTGGTAAATAATATTAATTAATTATAAATATTAATGTTGTGATTTTACATTAATGTCATCTAGGTAATCTAGCTTCAACAATACTCGTCTTTATGTATGTTCATGACTAAAAGATCTGCCTTAAGACAACTACTATCATAGTCTATAACAGGAACTATTTATGACTATTTGTGATACATTATAGTAGTAAGTCACATGACTACTTTATTGTTGTCTATCTAAATATATTAATTCCTGAAATCTTAACCTGGCATTTTAATGAATGACATCTTTCCTCATGGTTCACTCTTAATATGTCTTAGGCAGTGAAAACAATCATATTGAAAACTCTCACTGACATTGACTATTAAAAGGTGACATTGTACATGTACATATACTAGGTCATATTGTACATGTTAACTGTATGCTTTGGTGACAACTTTACTAGAAGGCAAATAGCATACATTCTTCTACTTTACTGACTTACTTGATGTCCATATTTTGTCAGAGCTTTTCTAGCTGTACTAACTAAAATACTCTCATCAGTTTCTAACTAATAACAGATTAATATCATATAATATCAATGGAATAGACATACTTTAAAGGAGACAATGAAAGCATTAGGTGACCAGCGTTGAGTTAATACTGCTATTAACTTTGGTACTTGTTGTAAGTGAAGACTCAATGAATGATGTTGATGATGATATCTTATGTTCAACCTAACGAGAATGTAGGAGGGATTATGTTTATATACACAACAATGAACATCAAGTTCCTCTTCTGATATTAGTATATATCTATAGTATACTTATTAAAGTGGTTTAATATTACATGTATACTAATTATGGAACCTATTTAAAATTATTTGCATAAACAACTACATTTATTACATTTATTAGATGCAAGTAATAGTAAGTTCAAAGTACAGGTACAACTCTACTTGTTCTCATATTATAACATACAACACAAGTATCTTCTATTAACACATAGTCTAGTTAAGTAGCTCTTCCCTTTGAAATGGGTCTAGAGCTAAAAAGAATTCCAATAAGATCTAATCTTTATAATGCCTTTGCTAAATTATTACAAACACTACATACCATGTCATCAGGATGTATAAAGAAGTCGGACACAGATGCTGCCAGATATATCATATGTTGAGAGGTGTTCATTAATGGACTAATAACATTAAGATAATGTACATAGTCAAATATAGTAGTGAATGGAACACAATATAACAAGTTAGTTGACTTGATCTAGAGTAGGAAAAATAACAATGTCAGAGAAATGATAAAATTGTTTGTTAACGTACTAAGTCACTTCACTCATTCAAGCCAAATAAAATAGTTTACAAGTCAAGTGTCAATCCCAAATTACTTTCAGCACAACATGATAATTTGCTCTTCATAAACCAAATGTGCAAGCAAATGAAAACAAAAATCAAGAAATACTTCTCGAACAAGTCACTAACATGGGAAAGTAAAATGATCACATGATACATAAAATGATCACATGATACATATAGATGTAGTACATTTGCTTGTTGTTTATGAGTTTCATTAGTTATTTGTGGAATTTAAAATATGATGATGTATCATTAACATGATATGGGTGTGGTCTTAAACAGCAAGCACATGTATATCTATATGTATGATACATATAGATGATATACATGTGCTTGTTGTTTATGAGTTTCATTCTTTATTTGTGGAATTTAAAATATGATGATGTATCATTAACATGATATGGGTGTGGTCTAAAAACAGCAAGCACATGTATATCTATATGTATGATACATATAGATGATATACATGTGCTTGTTGTTTATGAGTTTCATTAGTTATTTGTGGAATTTAAAATATGATGATGTATCATTAACATGATATGGGTGTGGTCTTAAACAGCAAGCACATGTATATCTATATGTATATGATACATATAGATATACATGTGCTTGTAGTTTATGAATTTCATTAGTGGTTTGTGGAATGTAAAATATGCTGACAAAAACTAACTGTATTATCCCAGTAAGTAGAGAGAGAGAGAGTTCTAAAGATAGAATAATAGATATACATGTGTATACCCATGCTTTGACACATGTACTACATTCTTCTGTTATAGGGTACATCATTCATGGCTAATCTTGCAATATGTCTACAATATTATATACATGATAGAATGAACAGTATTGCAACATGGAAGGGTATCATTAACACAATATGGGTGTGGTCTTATAGATTGGACACAATATTTAGGACCCAAATTGAACTTTTTCAGTTCTAGTCTTGTTGTAGTTGTCAATATAATTATTATACTTACTTGTTTATATTTCTCTAATATATGTTTTATTTTATCACTGACAATAATGTCTCCAGTACTACTGATATCCATTAAGTCAAGAAGTGAAGATACAGTAAATGGACAAATGAAAGGTCTAAAAGAAGACTGTCTATATAAAAAGATGACTGCATAGCCTTGAGAGAGAAACTGTCTGACAAAAGCATATAATAGTTAAGGCAATAGAATGATTAATTTATAATGGCAAATTATGTAAAACTACCTTTAACAATGTCTATGTACCATACTCCATCAAGTATAGCATATAGTATATGTACATATGATCTACTAAAGATGAATTGTGTAATGATAATATGTTAGGATACTCTGCTGATAGAGAACCTCTAGTTCCTGTACTGAAGTTGTCAAGATATCGAACTGTTTGTTTTTCTAGAGGTACTGTTGTGCCACCAGACTTTATGTGTGTTATGAGAGGGAGAGAGAGAGAGAGAGAGACAGAGAACCAATTGAAGGTCTATTTTGGTATTATGCAACAATTTTACTCTTTTTTTTTCAAACGAACATAAAAAATCAGATAATCTTTGAACTTATTTAGTTATGAGTACTTATGAGAACAAACTTAAGACCACAATGTTGGCATTTTTTCAAGATCACTCCAGTCAATTCTACTCAGTCGATCTTTGGCTAATAAGCCTCTCATAATTGTTAACATCTCATCTTTACCCGGTGCCATCTCTTTAGTCTCTTTGCACATATCACAAGGTATTTCATGGAGTATTACATGTATTAATCTTGAGGGGTTTCAGCAACAAAGGGACAGAACCCAGACCATAGTTCATACATAATACACCCAACAGACACACAAATCAGACTGAAAGGAGAAAAGAGATGATGTCCATTGACTCAGGAGAGAGATAAAAAGGAGAAGGAAAAGTTGATAATGAAATTCTTTTTGCTTTTAACACCAGCTCTGATAAGTCAAACACATTTTGGCTTTCATCAGTAAATTTAGAGAAGTATTGTTTAATACCTTCTTGTATGTACTCATTAGTCCACTGTTTATCACCATGACGATGAGTTAAACTAAAGTCATACAATTTTAATGTACTATTTGAATCTAATAGTATCTTTGATGGCATTAAGTCACACATAACATAACCTTGAGAATGAACATAGTTTAATCCTAGTAATATATCAGTTATAAAGTGCTTTAGTTTATCTAATGGTATAGGCCCATCTAGTTCCATTACATCTGCTAGTGTCCCTCCACTATCTAGTTCAGTGACCATCTATACATGTTGAGGTGATTGGTACCATTCCAAAACTTCAATATGTGGGTGTGGTCAAGGGAGTGAGAATACGAACATTACTTGATATAGTGATAGTCTATTATAGCGATGAATGCTAACATAGGCAATTGTCGACTTTCTTCTTCCTTTAAATAAAGTCAATAAGTCAGGATGGCATATCTCTCCATAGAGAAAGGTAGTTCTGTTTTTAAATACCCGCCGAATAGTTATGCGCATGCGCATATATTACACTACTGTACAACTAACAGTAACAAGGACTATTCCACGTCTTGTAGTTTGATGTTCACGAATAAACGGCATCACTTGAGCTCGAACTGTTTCGAAATCTGCTGGAACTGGAGATGACTGGAGAAAGTCATCAATAGTGATATCAGCGATTGCTTTAATTTTATAGACTCTTTCATTTCATGATTGCTACTATTTTCTGAAGTAAATTGCTAAATTTATAGTGCTATTTATTCCTAATATTCATCGTAAAGTCACCATACCCAACTGTATAGTTGCTACGACAACACATCTATGCATAGAATAGTTATAAAAATGACTATTAAAGACAACTTTAAACCTTAACTTACCAGCAATAACTCTTTCTTCCTAATATTCAGGGTAAAGACACCACACCCAATTTTATGGTTGCCATGACAACACTCCTATCCATAGAATAGTTATAAAAATGACTATTACAGAAAATTTCAAACCTTAACTGACCAGCAATAACTTTCTTTCTAATATCCCGGGTAAAGCACCACACCCAATTTTATGGCTGCCATGACAACACTCCTAACAATTATAAAATAACTATTACAGACAAATTAAACCTTAAATTACCAGCAATAACTCTTTCTTCCTAATATTCAGGGTAAAGACACAACACTTAATTTTATGGTTGCCACAACAACACTCCTATGCATAGAATAGTTATAAAAATGATTATAGTACGTTGCTAGGTGGTTGCTATGATTATAAGGCTGCATTAAATCAACTAAAACATTCTCACCCAGCCCACAATGTATTATCACAAACCACAGTGATTAACTGAAACCACAGTGCAATATCTGGGTAAATGCGAGAAAGATATATTTAGTGTGCAGTTCCAACCAAAGAACACGCAAGAGTCAACTATGTGGGCTGTTAAAAATTATAACGAATGGAGTAAAGCTCGAAATGCTATGTATGCTGAAAACCCAGAAGAACAAGTTCCAGAGGCGTTGTTACAGAGCACTGACCCCACTATTTTGAGTAAGTGGCTAGGCCTTTTTATTGCAGAGACCAGGAAACAAGACGGCGGGCTTTATCCTCCAAAAACATTATATCTATTGCTATCTGGTGTATATCGTTATATGAAAAGCTTGAATCCAGTCGCCTTTTCACAAACACGTGTGTCGTGCGTTGCAATTACGTCACGATGTTGCCAAGCAACCACCTAGCAACGTACTATAAAACACATCTGGTCGTGCTGTGGTTGATTTATAACACTCCGCCCTCGGGCCTGCGGCCCTCGTACGTCGTGTTTATAAATCAACCACAGCACTCCCGGATGTGTTATAACTAATACCTATTACAGAAAATTTCAAACCTTAACTGACCAGCAATAACTTTCTTTCTAATAACCTGGGTAAAGCACCACACCCAATTTTATGGTTGCCACGACAACACTCCTAATAATTACAAATAACTATTACAGACAACTTTAAACCTCAAATTACCAGCAATAACTCTTTCTTCCTAATATTCAGGGTAAAGACACCACACCCAATTTTACAGTTACCACGACAACACTCCTATGGATAGAATAGATATAAAAATGACTATTACAGACAATTTCAAACCTTAAGTTACCAGCAATAACTCTTTCTTCCTAATATTCAGGATAAAGACACAATACCCAATTTTACGGTTGTCACGACAACACTCCTATGCTTAAAATAGTTATAAAAATGACTATTACAGACAATTTCAAACCTTAATTTACCAGCAATAACTCTCTTTCTTCTTAATATTCAGGGTAAAGACACAATACCAATTTTACGTTTGTCATGACAACACTCCTATGCATAGAATAGTTATAAAAATGACTATTACAGAAAACTAAAAACCTTAAGTTACCAGCAATAACTCTCTCTTTCTTCTTAATATTCAGGTTAAAGACACCACACCCAATTTTACAGTTACCATGACAACACCCCTATGGATAGAATAGATATAAAATTGACTATTACAGACAATTTCAAACCTTAAGTTACCAGCAATAACTCTCTTTTTCTTCCTATTATTCAGGTTAAAGACACCACACCCAATTTTACAGTTACCACGACAACACTCTTATGGATAGAATAGATATAAAATTGACTATTACAGACAATTTTAAACCTTAAATTACCAGCAATAACTCTCTCTTTCTTCCTAATATTCAGGGTTAAGACACAATACCCAATTTTACGGTTGTCATGATAACACTCCTATGCATAGAATAGTTATAAAAATGACTATTACAGATAATTTCAAACCTTAAGTTACCAGCAATAACTCTCTCTTTCTTCCTAATATTCAGGATAAAGACACAACACTTAATTTTATGGTTGCCACGACAACACTCCTATGCATAGAATATTTATAAAAATGACTATTACAGAAAATTTCAAACCTTAAGTTACCAGCAATAACTCTCTCTTTCTTCCTAATATTCAGGGTAAAGACACAACACTTAATTTTATGGTTGCCACGACAACACTCCTATGCATAGAATAGTTATAAAAATGACTATTACAGAAAATTTAAAACCTTAAGTTACCAGCAATAACTATCTTTCTTCCTAATATTGAGGTTAAAGACACCACACCCAATTTTACAGTTACCATGACAACACCCCTATGGATAGAATAGATATAAAAATGACTATTACAGACAATTTCAAACCTTAAGTTACCAGCAATAACTCTCTTTCTTCTTAATATTCAGGGTAAAGACACAATACCCAATTTTACGTTTGTCATGACAACACTCCTATGCTTAAAATAGTTATAAAAATGACTATTACAGACAATTTCAAACCTTAAGTTACCAGCAATAACTCTCTCTTTCTTCTTAATATTCAGGTTAAAGACGCCACACCCAATTTTACAGTTACCATGACAACACCCCTATGGATAGAATAGATATAAAATTGACTATTACAGACAATTTCAAACCTTAAATTACCAGCAATAACTCTCTTTTTCTTCCTATTATTCAGGTTAAAGACACCACACCCAATTTTACAGTTACCACGACAACACTCTTATGGATAGAATAGATATAAAAATTACTATTACAGACAATTTCAAACCTTAAGTTACCAGCAATAACTCTCTCTTTCTTCCTAATATTCAGGGTTAAGACACAATACCCAATTTTACGGTTGTCATGATAACACTCCTATGCATAGAATAGTTATAAAAATGACTATTACAGATAATTTCAAACCTTAAGTTACCAGCAATAACTCTCTCTTTCTTCCTAATATTCAGGATAAAGACACAACACTTAATTTTATGGTTGCCACGACAACACTCCTATGCATAGAATATTTATAAAAATGACTATTACAGAAAATTTCAAACCTTAAGTTACCAGCAATAACTCTCTCTTTCTTCCTAATATTCAGGGTAAAGACACAACACTTAATTTTATGGTTGCCACGACAACACTGCTATGCATAGAATAGTTATAAAAATGACTATTACAGAAAATTTAAAACCTTAAGTTACCAGCAATAACTATCTTTCTTCCTAATATTGAGGTTAAAGACACCACACCCAATTTTACAGTTACCATGACAACACCCCTATGGATAGAATAGATATAAAATTGACTATTACAGACAATTTCAAACCTAAGTTACCAGCAATAACTCTCTCTTTCTTCCTAATATTTAGGGTAAAGACACAACACTTAATTTTATGGTTGCCACGACAACACTCCTATACATAGAATATTTATAAAAATGACTATTACAGACATTTAAAACTTTAATTTACCAGCAATAACTCTCTCTTTCTTCCTAATATTCAGGTTAGAGACACCACACCCAATTTTACAGTTACCACGACAACACTTCTATGCATAGAATAGTTATAAAAATGACTATTACAGACAATTTCAAACCTTAAGTTACCAGCAATAACTCTCTCTTTCTTCCTAATATTCAGGATAAAGACACAACACTTAATTTTATGGTTGCCACGACAACACTCCTATGCATAGAATAGTTATAAAAACGACTATTACAGACAATTTAAAACCTTAATTTACCAGCAATAACTCTCTCTTTCTTCCTAATATTCAGGTTAAAGACACTACACCCAATTTTACAGTTACCACAACAACACTCCTATGCATAGAATAGTTATAAAAACGACTATTACAGACAATTTCAAACCTTAAGTTACCAGCAATAACTCTTTCTTCCTAATATTCAGGGTAAAGACACAATACCCAATGTTACGTTTGTCATGACAACATTCCTACGCATAGAATAGTTATAAAAATGACTATTATAGACAATTTTAAACCTTAAGTTACCAGCAATAACTCTCTCCTTCTTCCTAATATTCAGGATAAAGACACAACACTTAATTTTATGGTTGCCACGACAACATTCCTATGCATAGAATATTTATAAAAATGACTATTACAGACAATTTAAAACCTTAAGTTACCAGCAATAACTCTCTCTTTCTTCTTAATATTCAGGGTAAAGACAAAATACCCAATTTTACGGTTGTCACGACAACACTCCTATGCATAGAATAGTTATAAAATGACTGTTACAGATAATTTCAAATTTTAAGTTACCAGCAATAACTCTCTCTTTCTTCCTAATATTCAGAGTAAAGACACCACACCCAATTTTACAGTTACCACGACAACACCCCTATGGATAGTATAGATATAAAAATGACTATTACAGACAATTTCAAACCTTAATTTACCAGCAATAACTCTTTCTTCCTAATATTCAGGGTAAAGACACAATACCCAATTTTACGGTTGTCACGACAACACTCCTATGCATAGAATAGTTATAAAAATGACTATTACAGACAATTTTAAACCTTAAGTTACCAGCAATAACTCTCTCTTTCTTCCTAATATTCAGGGTAAAGACACAATACCCAATTTTACAGTTGTCATGACAACAATCCTATGCATAGAATAGTTATAAAAATGACTATTACAGACAATTTCAAACCTTACGTTACCAGCAATAACTCTTTCTTCCTAATATTCAGGTTAAAGACACAACACTTAATTTTATGGTTGCCACGACAACACTCCTATGCATAGAATAGTTATAAAAATGACTATTACAGACAATTTCAAACCTTAAGTTACCAGCAATAACTCTCCCTTCCTAATATTCAAGGTAAAGACACAATACCCAATTTTACGGTTGTCACGACAACACTCCTATGCATAGAATAGTTATAAAAATGACTGTTGTACATAATTTCAAACCTTAAGCTACCAGCAATAACTCTCTCTTTCTTCCTAATATATTCGGTAAAGACACAACACCCAATTTTATAGTTGTCACGACAACACTCCTATGCATAAGATAGTTATAAAAATGACTATTACAGACAATCTTAAACCCTAATTTACCAGCAATAACTCTCTCTTCCTAATATTTAGCAAATTTATGGTTGCCACAACAACACTCCTATGCATAGAATAGTCATAGAAATGATTATTATAGACAATTTTAAATCTTACATTACCAGCAAAAACTGTCTCTATATTCTGACATTTCTGGAAAGAGATATCCCACCTACTTTTATAATTGCCACAATTGCACTGCTACATAATATAGACAATTAAACTATATAAAAAATGTATAAAATGTAATAATAGTAATAAACACAGTATAATGACATACTTTACATGATAATTACATACTTCATTAACATATTAACTTAATCCAATGTTAAGTATGTTGTATGACTACTTGAAATAAACTACATTCACATTCAAACTGACATATCAGTTCAACATATCACTCTAGACAGATTATACTAATAAAATGATTAGATCAAAATAACTTGTGACTACTTTTGATGTTCAATTTTGTTTATATTACACTTACCTTAAAGTGTTCATTTGTATTAACTAAGTCTATACATTCTATTCTCTTCTATGTCCCAGTATATGAGGTAAATAGATCAGAGAGACTTGGAACACTAGCTGTGGCTTCCTTACCACATGTTCAATTTTAAACCCTTTTAATTTCTGTATCAATTTTAATAATACAATGTATATGTACATGTTTAAGTAGAAAAATAAAAATGTAAGATTTAAAATGTAAAATGTAAGTAAGAATGATGGAAAGCCATTCCTTGTACTATTTTGAGTCATTATTTCCTCCTGGGATAACTAATATAGTATACAATTACTATGCTAGCAGTGTTATTGAATGTATTCTGAATTATCTTGTAGGAAGTTCTTTTTAAAACTAATTCAAACTGGTTTGTAATCAATACCTACTACTTGTACTGGTATCATTACTTAACATTAGTCCTATGTAACAAATGTGACTATACAATGATATTCAACAGTCATTAACTGTCTTGGAACTTAAAATATATGTAAGCAAATCATTTATTGCTCTTATCTAACTATGTATGAATATGCAGGAAAGTAAAAAAAATTATATGGAAGGTTTAGTAATTGATGAACTAACAACTTGTGAAGACCTTGAAGATTACATATGTGGAGGATATGTCCAATGAATGTACCACTCTAGCTTATGTATACACATTTACTTAAATTTATAATGCTTGCATATATACTGTAGATCTGGAAGTCATGAGAAATCCCCAAAATCGTTAAATATAACTAAATACTCTGAGTTTCTTTGCATTCATGTCACTAAATCATCAACTGTACATGCCTTAACACAGTATGTAACATGGTGTGTTATTAAGTCTAAAGTGTTTATACACTATATATTGTACAACAACCTCACCAACTGTCCAAGTGCAGGTAAATATATGTAATACAAATTTCAGATAAATTCATAATTATAAATATAGTGAATAACTTTAAAAGTAGACAACAGATACTATAGACTCACAAGAATGGTCAATTATTTATCAGTTGGGAGGTATTATACATGTTTTATTAGTTCTAAACATAATCAAATTCAATGGTTTCTACATTAATGACAATTATGTATTTGTACTATCAATAATAGTCTCCATAAAACATTGCTGCTACAATTAGAAGTGATTCCAATAAGTACAGTTATAGTCACATAACAGACACATTCATGTTGTTTTATAAATTATATGAAGGTATACATGAGGAGAGGACTAACATAGTAATTAAAACCATGGTCATTTCAATAGGTGAATCAACTACTGCATTACTTTGAAATATTTGATGTCTATCCATAGCAATCTATCTTTCAGATGAGGTAATCAAGTATATATGTGTGAATAAGTTAATAACTAGTATTAAACATAAACATTTTAGGTGATACATTCATATATGGATATTGTCTACTATGAACCATCAAATATACTATAAACTTATAATTTAAATTGAGGTTGCATAGTTTGATATAAAAAGGAAAAAAAACCTTTAATTTAGGTTCCAAGTTTTTTGCAAAATTTTACCATTATCAAGTAGTGACATCATTAGGTTAATCAAACACTTGTTATACAACACATAAATATCACATTTAGGTCAATATAATGGGAGTATGATGTACTTATGTGTGTCATAAATCATGGTAACTGTCATTAGACATTACTGGTACTATCTGTTTAGTTAGTATTTATATCTGTGAAAGGATATTATCATAAAGGCAACAGATCTTAATAAGAAACATGTAGAATACTTTGACTCATACAAAGGTTCAATTCAATCTTAGTGTACAAAATTGAGGTATAGAAAATACAAGTAAATTAATTCTACATGTACAAACAGATCATTTATGGAGTCTTGTTGTAAAGACCAGAACTTGTCTATGCTAAAATGGGATCAGTGGTAATACATTCATAGAACAGTGAGTAGTGAAGACCATATAACGGTTAATTAATTCCTGACAGTATTATATGAAAGGTTGGCAGTTTGACTTGAAAATGTTTGCCAATAATTGAAAATCATCATATTAAAACAGTTGAAAATTCTCCCACTGTATGATATAAAACAAGAACTTGTTTATACAGTACCAACCAAATCAATCAAATGGACATGACTGTGGGGTCTTTGTAACTTAATTTGCTTAATGTTATGTGTTTGAAATACTTTGAGATTACCAACAAGCATATGTATTTATTACAAACAAAACATTTCACATCTTGTAGGGTAATATGTGAGTTATTATAAAAATACTGATAGAGGAGCTACTTAACAATCAATTATCATAAGTAGTACTAAGTACCATGTACACTCCTAATTAATGATAAGTTTCCTTAGACATTATAATGTGAGACAAAGGCTGCTGAACTCTACAATACCAGAAGGGTTTAATTATCAAACAATTTGCTAAAAGTCTACATGTTCTCTCTACTACTGATGATATAACCTCCAAGTTATAAAAAACCAAAAACAATCTATTAATGTCACTACATCAATTACAAACTCAGGTATCATGTTAAAAAACAAATAAAATGATTAATGAATACTAATATAGAAAATAAATCTTTATCTCTACAAAAGAAGTCACTTTCATTGAAAAAAATATTACAACCACAATAACTTCAGGTTACAATTCTTTCATTGACAGAACTAAGAGCAACAATAATAGATTGACAAGCCTTCACTTTCAGGTCAAAGTGCAGTAATAACAATGACAGACAACAATAAATCATGTAAACAATTAAAGCCTTTCTCACTTGTAAGTAAATCAAATGCTGACAACCTTACTTGTTCCTTTAGCAGTAATACTTATGCACACACATTAATGACAAACGTGGTAGTGATATCAAGACTGGTAGCATCACCTGTAGTAAATGTGATGAAAGGCAAAAAGTACTAGTCCACTTAAAATAACATTATTATTACATACTTTATGTGAAAAGGTTTACAACACTACAAAAATTATTTGCCATTTACAAGTCAGCCATCAGGTAAATATAGAGGTAAAAACTATTGAGTTTGATAACATGGAATCATACATGTAGCAGAAGGAGGACTTTGAAAGTCCACTTATTTAAATTATGCATTAAAAAGTGCATCGACAGTATCTAATGAAACAAAGGTTACATACTATTACTGGAACAGAACAGGTGTCTATAAACCTGATGGCCAAGGCAAGCATCAAAGGAAGACACCAGGCTCAGCAAAATTAGGGTGTCAGAGCACATAACATTAAACAGTATCAAATAACAATCTACCATTTACTATGCACTTTACTTATAAGTGTGAGGAGGATGTCTTTTATTCTTTATTGCTAGAATTCTTAACACAATATACAACAATCATGAGAGATTTTCCACTTACTTAAATTATTTTTAAACACAAACTATTGCACAAGATTACAACATCGGGCTACTTGCTATAGAGTGGGATCTACAGTAATACAAACATGTTTTTAGAGGCTTTTCATAGAGTTTTAAAAATAGGATACTTACATCATAAACAGAATAAATGTGTTGATAGTCTTTTTGTTGCCTGACCAAGATATCCAGATATCCAGCTTTTCAAAGATTGAGGAAGTATGGACAAAAACAAGATTTGTGAAATTATGAAACAGGATCATTCAGCCAAAAAAAATTATCTCCAAGTTCAATTATATCTTTAAATAATAACAAATAATTGTAAGAGTTCATAATATACAAGACACACATTATGTAACAGAAAGTTACATGAAAGTTATGATTATATAATTATATGTGGTGACTGTGAAGTGTGTCCACATGTTTACACATGTAATATACATCTAATACATATGGAAACTAGTGACAACTTAATTCAAGTTACTACACAATATGTGATATTGGTTTAGAACTATCAGAACTGCTAACATTTTATGTCAAGTATACCAGTATGTACTTTAATAGGCGTATGTTTCTGGTGTGAAACCTCAAAGGAAATCATCAAAACTATATTGAACAACCTACACACTGATTGGTGGTATAAGAGAAAAATATTACATGGTGATACAAATCTATTTGCAGGTACTATTGCAGTAAACATGACAAGTAGGTAGTTGTACTTTACGTATTTATTATTATTTCAGTATCACTCTTTTAGTTTTGTACCTTTCTAGTTAAGAACCTCTTTTCTATTATATTTTTTGTTACTTATTACATGTTTGAACCATATTGCTTATGTTACCAGTTTTGTATATATATATATATATATATATATATATATATATATATAATATATATATATATATATATATATTATACACTTACTGTAGATTCTTATGAGAGTCATACTATGCTACTATGATCCTTTTAGCAAAGAAGTAATTGTTAAAAACCACTTAGAGCTTTATAAATTTGTCAATTCAAAATGAGATGTATCTTATTATATACATATATAAATACTTATAGACACAAATATCATACTTACACAGTTTGGAATTATCTGATATTATCTTCTCATCAATGTGACCAGCTTCATTGCTAGCGCTTTCTTGAGGTGATAATGGTGATTTGAAATATCACGAAATTCTAACGTGTTATGTCTGCCATATAACTCAAAAGATAGATTATAGTGATAATAATGATAATTAGTCCTGTTTAATTTTAAATGTGTGATTTGGATATTAAATGAATGTTTAGGCTTTGGCGTGGCGTTCAAAAGAGAAACTGTGCTATCACTATGACTAAGAGAGCGAACGACGAATACATCACTACGTGCAAACTGATAATGTTCGGCTTTCTCTACCGAGGAGAAGGAATAGGATATCTTTGTTTTTCTGGATCCAAAGCTATTGGTAATGCTAGTATTGTTAGAAGAAACAGATCCTCAATTAGATCTCTATGCTAATGGCCGTTCTAAGTCAATACTCCGATCTCGGTTGCGTCCCCTGACGACAAGACGCAATACTGAGTGAACTCGGTGTGTGCATAAGTTATTAAACCAGTGGAACTGATGTTGTAGTGATAATTACACAAAAGAAAATTTGTTATGAAGTTCAATCAACGAATATCTAGCACAACATTGCTTACCTTCTAAATTCAACTGTTACTTGTAACACTTTACAGTTCAATAAACTTATAGTGACTACCACAATATACAGTTTGCTTTATTATGACCTTTAAGTAATTGAGGCAATTATAGTCAATTGATTCAATTTTCATTAATATAAGATAGAATTACCACAGAAATTGCCATTATTTCAAGACTAGTATTTACTTGGATTTCATTTGTTATCATTAATACATCTCTATATTTCATATGTAGAATATTGTATTCCTTCCTTAACCAATAGATATTGAGAACTTTATAAATGGTTTCAAGGACTAGAGTTTAGGAAGAGACAATAGTATCATCATATGTTAAAATAAGTAACTATAATAAGTTTATTTTAATTATTAAGTAATTGTCAGAATACCATCAGAAGATTATATAAAAATACTATTAGACAACAAGGAATGGACATTTGAATATGTCATATTCTTTCATTTATATAATTTATGTAGCTTTGCTTATATTCCAAGTCATTTAAATGATAAAGTGGACATTACAGTGACAGTTACCGCTGAAGGTGAAATCCTTAGTACATGCTTTTATCAGTGAAATGAAAGGTATGTTGTTATAGTTTTTTCTGAACAACTGTATTATTTTTATATTTTAATTAATAGGGGCATATCATACTTACTTTCAAAGTTAAAAAATGTCTTACAAGCAAAGATATAATGGAAAGTATGCACAAAAGAATGATATACAACAGAGAAGAAATAGACTTACAAAAGTAATCTTTGATATGCTTCATAAAAACATTAATATATTCATCTATTAATATAGAACTACCTGTTTACTGGCTTCTATTAAAAGAACAGAAGAAATATTGGAAGTAGAGCCTTGTTGTGGAATTTGAATAGAAAGGAAATTGAAAAAGAGTAAATGAAGTCAATTTTTAGCTACTCAGCCTCTTCATGGAGATCAGAAATAGTCACATGACTATCTGTAGTCTAGACAAAAGGGAATATTTGTTAAAATCTACTAGAGGAAGAAATGTGATGTTTAAAACATGATAGCTTTGTCATTCAATTATCCATTAGAGTTGACATTGAAGTAAATAACTTAGCAACATTTGACAATTAAGTTTTTTTTTTTTTTTAATTGATTTAACATGTTCATTTATCAAATTTATAGCTTTTTCAATAAGTAAGAGTATTTCAATATTGGAAATACAATATATTCTAACAGAAGATTTCAATTGAAATGATGACTAATCCTAACAGAATTCCTCAAATAGAATAACGATATATATATTATTACACAATCCTATGAAGACACTCAGTGATGATTGGAATGTTTAATTGTATTCATAACATACTTCAAAATTTAAATATGGTTATGAGCTAACACTGAAAAAATAATTCCTATTATGGAATTCTGTATAGAAATGGCATATTTTTATCAAGTTTTATATGTTTCTTTTACAAGGAAACTTAGAGATTTCTTATGATTGGAAATATTGCACACAGCATAATTCCATTTAATGGAAACTTATGATGAAATTTAAAGATTCAACAGTGTTTCTATAACTTTATATTTCAAGTATACATAATGTAAATTTATTTGAATTATCAACTTTCCAAAGATTTCAATTATTGAAATAAAAAGTGATAACTATAGATACAATAATAATATGTACATAAATATGATCATGGTTTTGTGATAAGTGATATATAAAATAAGCAATATAAACACAAAGGTATAACAGTATCAATGATAACTAGTCTCACTTTAGTTCATTTCATTCAATTGTATGCTCATGTTGGCAGTCTTCATTTTCTGGACAATGTCGATCAGATGGTAGTCCAACTAGATGTTGAACATCATTATTTACCCTTTATAAGACGTTAACTGAAGGGTTTTTTTTTTGTCCATATTCATAAAAATTATTCTACCTCACCCCTCCAAGGCAATGGTCTGACTCTAATCTTCTCTGATTAAACTTTTCCATTGTATATAGCTCAGTCTCACTATCTTCTGAAGTAATTAGTTCTGGGACAAGATACAAGAGATAGTTCCTTTTATCATTTGTACATTCATTCTTTTAAGAGCACTCTCGTGCCATGATGACTTCTGGTGATGTGATAATGACTATAATGATAATAACATGAGCAAAACAATTACTTGTAACAATCTATTCTCTTTCCTTTTTTGGATGTAAACATCTGTGTTGCTCATTTTATATTGAACTGCCAAACTAGTGAAGTATACTTGAGTAGCCACTAGTTACAATAAGTAATTAATCAGAGAATTACTACAGTTAAGAACTTACTCAAAATTATTCCTGTCAAACCCTTGGGTAATGATCCTTTTACTTCTATGATCTTTATTAGTATTGTCTAATTGCATAGCATTATAAAATTAATGTATCAACTGTAAATGAAACAACTTATCCTAACTTCTGTTGTAAGCTTGACAATTTAAGGAGAATGTTTATTATGGTCAGAATCTCTTTCTTGATGTCTCTTTTAATTTCCTGTAAAGATTCTTCCATTTATCATTTATCTTCTTAATTGTTCACAATTATATTCTAACTCTTTCACTAATTTTGTCATAAAAAATAGTTATCTCAACTTATTGAACATGACGTATGAACTTAAGCTATGTTTCTTAATTAACTCTATGAACAACTAATATATATATATATATATATATATATATATATAATTAAATGTAGCAAGTGCTCACTTTGTATTATGAAAGCCGTTAATTAAATATACATTTCCACACAATTAATTAATATCCAAAAACTAGCAGGTAAGATGAATAGGCTGTTTAATACATTTTATTTTATACTTAGCAACATACCACTGGTTATTAAATCATCATTTTCAGTCCTGGTACTAGTTTGACAGCCATAACTAGGAACTGGTAATCTGGTTGAAAACTGATTGAATTGTATTTAGTATTTATGCTCAAATGTAGATCTTCCTCTTCGATCTGTGATTCATCATAATTTGAGATTTGATCGCTACTTGAGTTCCTTTCTTTACAATTGACTTCTTTTATCCATCGAGGTGGTTCAGTTAACTGGCTCCAGAAGACGTCGGTAAATAAACAACAACTTTTCCTCCTATGAGATGATGGAATTACTGTCACTTTAGTAACCATAGAATGTTTCGTTTTTCGACACAAAAGCAAAGGTATGGATGGAGTCTGAAATCAAGGAAAGGTGATTATTTTCTAACATTCAGCGCCCGTTTAAACCAATCTGGGAATGGGAGGACCTGTGAAACATAATTATATTAATTATATTTATATATATTATATATATATATATATATATATATATACATATATATTATACATATATATATACATAGCTAGTGATAGTATTTACTCGATCACACTTTCTGTGGACACTGTAAGATTGAAATAGAACTTCAGAGCAAATATGGATGACTTGGACTAACTATTACTCTAATACCTATTGAAAGTTTTTTTTTTGTTCGAGTCTCATGTAGTGAAAGTTGTACTAACTGTGCACGTGCTACGTATTATTAATTGATTAAATTCCTCATAACTATTTTCTAAAATACTTGTACATTTTTCTATGGAATTTTTTTGTTCAGAAATCTGATGTTTCCTGATGAGAGGAACAAAGAACAAAGTTTGATCTTTTTTTAAATGAAACCTAGTTACTGTAATATCAAATCACACTTGTAAAATGCAATGTTTTCAAAATTATAAATCCTTCAAATCATTCTGATTAGGTTGTGCCAGAATAAAGTTTTTCATTACGTGCAAATAACTGGTAAGCAGCTCTCAATCCAGACTCCAGAGCTCCTTGTATCCATCCATTTGCATTAGAAAGTCCTTCTCCACAAAAGTAAATGGATTGGTATGGAAACAACATTAGACCTTTCACAGCAATATATTGCTCTGGGTTGAGAAGACAAAAAAACCTCTTGAGCTGATAGATCATCGTACCATGACTGAACCACTCCTACTTCAAACTCTTTGGTATTTCAGGATGAATCTCTGCAACCTCTTCTAAGCTTCTGTAATTGCTTTCTCTGGTGAGAGCAACCCAAAGAGAAGAGCCTCACTCTTCCATGTGTAAGCACATTAAAATACCCTTTCATCATTTGGTATTTTAAACTCAGGGTTACTCGGATAATGAATTTGACCATAGGCATGTTTGTTTTGCTTGAAACCACCTTGAATTCCTTTTTCCTGCCAGAAACGATGACGACATTGTAGCATTATCTTAGTTGAAACTTCTACATTGATGTTGTCAAAAGCTTGGTAATAAAGCCTGGTAAAGGTGAGAGAGAATTTCAATCCACGAATTATATTAATTGTAATATGTTATAATAACTTGATCTCCTTCAAAAACACATTTTGCATTGTTGTCTTATTATGACAGATGACCTTAACATGGCCATGTGAGTACTCAATAGTGTGAAGCAGAAACACCAAAGATAATATTCTGTGAAAGCTCCACCTTTGTATTTCCAACCTTGTTTGTTCAATTTGAAAAAGCTTCTGGAAGCATATTTAAACCATCTTCAAAAGAGTGCATAGGATCTTTCCACCACTGACCAAGGTGCAACCCTCAAGAATTCAATGAGGCTGATTTTAGAGGAATGGCATATGTGTAAGTACTGTATGCAATAACAGCTTCGATGGCCATGGCAAAAGGTCTAGCAAGTAAAGCAAGATCATCGTCATCTGTGTTAGCAGAGTGCTGGACTTTGTTGAAGTGTAAGCTTCACTTGTGCTAACGTAATACATAGGAGGCCTAGCTACTGAGAATTGTGCCCAATTATTAAGCCCCTTTTCCATGCTGTTTTTGGATTTTCAGCCCACCATTTATGAAGTTGTTTCATAAAACAGGAGCCAGAGTTGCATCAAAATATAGAGACTATAAAGGAAACACCATAACAGTCAATATAATACTTCATTTATTACTTTGTTTTACTGGTACGTATATTGATTATTTTAACCAATTTATTGAGATATAGGTTGTGTTTATGACTATAGAAAGGCATCTACTGACCAACAAATTTACAATTTAAAAATATAATATAATGATGCAAGTTGTGTAACGCATGTTGGCATGATTAATAATCAGAGATTTAACAAAATGTATTACTAACATTGACAATAATTGTAAGTGAAAATCTGTTATCATGTAATATAAAGTGGCTGACCATACATAAGTTGGTTAAATGAATGGATCAAATAAGTTAACAACTTACTTATGTCTTTAATTTTAAAGACTCTTTTGAAACCAGGTTTTATTAGTTCTACTTCCTTCAAACGTTTATCCCAGCCTGGCCAAAATTGGTCACAGTATTTCCCGGGTCTTTTGCCCAGTCTAACAAAACATATTAAATTACTTCTTTAAATAATAACATACCTGACATTTGAACACTGGTTGATCATAGAACTTGTAATATCCAATTTTGGCATTGTTAACAAAAGGAATGATAGAAGTTTAAAATGCTGAGCATAGAAGTCTCTGCCATGAAGTGACTAGGTCCATTCCAGCCTGGTTCTCCAGTACCTGGTAGACGCATTGCTCCAGCTATGAGAGAGAGGAAAAGAGAGTAAGTTAGAGTTATAATGGTCTTTTTACATTACATTTTACTTCTGCTTTCCATAATATTTTTGGTAGGCTAATTGAACCCCAAATAAAATTCCAACAAAAATTTACAGGTCCTTT